>NC_092872.1:685097255-685397255 GCF_028372415.1 Notamacropus eugenii
TGCAGGGGACCACCTCTCTTAAACAAATCACAGACAAGCTCTCCCACTCACACTAGTTGCTGCCCCAGCTGCCTGCTTTCTCTGTCCTTCTTAGCTATGACTAGTCTGACCAACTTCTCAACTCTGCTCCAACTCCACCCCTTGCTGTTCTACCCACTCACCAAGCTCCTCCAACCACAGGCTCCATGTCACATGGGCCTATTGATGAATGGGAAAGATCTCCACATTTAATTTACAGTTACACCATGATGCTCCCCTTCCTAGTACACACCAGTGACTTCCTAATGACTGTTTGGTTGTTCAGTGGTCTCCACCATGTGCATCTCATCATGACCCCATTTGGAATTTTCTTGGCAAAGATTTAGAATTGGTTTGCCATTTCTTTCTCCACTTCATTTGACAGATGAGGAAACAAGCAGAATTAAGTGACTTCCCCAATGTCACATAGTGAGTAAATACATGGGGCCAGATTTTAATTCATGAAGATGAGTCTTGTTAATACCATGCCATACAACTCTATGTACTCTGCCACCTATCTATCTTAATGACTATTGAACCAAGTATATATGCAAATCTTTAGCTCATCCTTTAAAAAATACATTTCTATAGGTTTTATGATACAAATAATTCCTTTTAGTAGTATCTTTATATAATTTTTAAATAAATATTCCAATTTGACATGAGTACATGTTAATTTGTAACTGAAAGAAATAAAGAAAGAAATAATCAAAAACGTTTGGAAACTATTGATTTAGAGTTTTCTTCAGTTTCCTTATCATGGAGATAATAATAGTATCTATCTCTCAGGGTTATTGTGAGGATAAATGAGACAATAACTTTAAAGTGTTTAGCATAGTATGTGGTACTAGTAAGTAATACATAAGTGTTAGTTGCAACCACCACCACTACTACCGCTACATTTACTACTACGACATTACTACTACTACTATTCTAACTACTGCTGCTGCTGCTACTACTAGTACTATCACTATCATCATCATCAATCATGCTCAGTGTATCTAAGAGGAGACACAAGTCTTTGGCATCAAAACACCTACAGCTTCATAGAAGGAGATACTAACAAAGATGCTCAATTTCCCCATTGTAAGCACATCAGAATTAGTGCATCGGTTATAGAGGAAGGAATACAACTGAAGACTCTTTTTTATAAGAATCCTGAGGTTCAGTAAGGTTAAGAGGTTTGCCAATTGACACACCAAATAACACGTATCTAAGCAGGAAGACAAACCCAGTCTCTCATGCCAAGTTTAACTCTCTTTCCATTATATCATGCTGTTTTTAGGCATATAATCCCATCATATGACTCTCTTTAGAATGATAATAGAAAACTATTTAGTTCTCCTTAAAATTTTTTTTTCAAATTTAAATGAACTTAATAGAAAGTTTCTGGGCTAAATAAGGATGAATATATATCTAGTAATGAAAGTGAATAGAATGAGGCTTAGAAAAGTTTCTCTCTGAAAATGATTACCTTGTATTTCAACCTTTGGCATGAATGCATGGAGAGCCATCCAAATGGGAACATTTTCATTCGTAAAGACTCAAGAGGTCCTTTTATAACACATATCCTCTTCTTGACCAGCTTGTCAAAGTTCTCTGTGGTGATGAGAATACTTCTGCAATTAGGAGTCCTGCCATGTCAAGGGACAAGGTAATCCAGGTGTCTTATATAAGGCAGAGACTATAGGAATATAGACCTGTGATGTAATGTGTGGAGTATTACATGATAATCTATACCCTGATACCTTTATCAGGTGAGAACTCCTCTTTGTGTTAGAAAATTGTTTAACCATATTGATATAATGTATAAAGAAGATTGTGTACTGTCTTAGGTCCAAAACTCTTTGGCTCAAGAAGGAGAACAGCATGATGGGCTAGCCAGGCAAGCTAAGCATCCATCTGGGAGCTTTAAATAGCACAGAAATTTAAGCACTTCCCCAGTACAGAGGAGTCCAGCTCATTAATGAAAGATTTCAGTTTTGGAGAGGAGTATTCTAATTTGAACCATAACCTCAACTGGCAACTAATCTTGAGGGAGAAGAGTGAGAAAAGATTTTTTTTCTTTCTCTTTCCTTCCTCCCTCTTGTCATTCCCCATGTGATTGCGCAAAAAGGGATCTTAAGAATATAGTACATTAAACTAGAAACACGTAGAGACAGAGAGAGACAGAAGAAGAGAGAGAGAGAGAGAGAGAGAGAGAGAGAGAGAGAGAGAGAGAGAGAGAGAGAGAGAGAGAGAGAGAGAGAGAGAGAGAGAGAGAGAGAGAGACTGACTGAGAGGCACAATGAGTGCAAATAAAGAAATATACAAATAAAGACAAGTGCTCAAGAGAGTAAGCAGCTTCAGAGAATGCGATTTCTTATGGTAGAGAGAACTCTACCTCACAAAAGAAGAAAATTATACCCAGTTCTGGCCTTGAAATATAATCCTTTTCCCTCTTTCCTACTTTTTTTGCCTCATTACTTTTCTATTTTAAATTTAATCCTGCTCTCCCTAGAGACTTTATGTGTGCAGTCTAGTTTGTGACAGGGAGGACATTTTGTACCAATTGTTCTTACTATACGACCTAACAAAATGCATTTGCTAAAAGCTAATTGAAGTTACTTACTGATAATCAATTGGAAATACACTGTCCGGGGCTTGTTGGGGATAGAGCTACAAACTCATCCCCTCAGGATTACCAGTGAGCCTTGAGGGATAAGCTTTCATCCAACCTCTGGGGACCCTTCTTACTACAGTAGATGGAAATAGAGAAAGTAACCACAGAGCAGGGTGGTCTAATCACTTACACTTACATATATAATAATTCAATTTCCCTACAATATTCTGAGCTAAGGAAAATAAGTTCATTCAAGAGATGAGAAAATTTAATCTCCGAAATGAAAAATACCTAATCCAAGTAGACATTGCTGGTAAATATTGGAGAAAGATCTTAAACTTGGATCCTCTTTTACCAAGGATAATACTTTTGTTTGTTTTACAACAGAAAAATGATCATATAGATCGAAGAGACTATAGATTTTATGAAATCCAGTTCTTCACTTTAGGGACATGGAAACTGAAGACCATTCAGTTTGTTCTGGATCCAAGCAACGAAGTCCCAGAGGGACTTGGTTTGGATTTTTGTCATTTTTTTTCTATTTATCATCTCCCTTTCTGAAGTCAGTATTCTCAGGGATGTCATTTCCTCAGACTGAATATATTTTTGTCCACAGTGGCAGATTCTGTGATACTGTTATCTTGTTTCCAGGCAAGACAACTCTTCCCAGTCCACTACCCCAATAATTTTTACTCTGCTTTCCCCACACAAGAACTTTCCCATCACAGTTAAAGTCTTAGCAATAAGCAAACAGATGCATCTGTGACAACCATAGACTTGATGCTGATGGCACCAGACTCAGCCAAAATGCTACTCATGGACCCCCATTGAGAAATATATCCAACAACATTCTCTGCATTCAAATTTATTGTACAATCGAGATAATTGAAGGAAGTTAGAACTTATATGGTCTGCTATAACGAGGGAAAGTGGAGCAGTGGCCTCTGCTAACCCCAGAGGGCAGGAGTGTGCAATATATACTTAATAAATGCATTCTCCTTCTAATGAGAAGTCTTTGTTGTTGCTTTTATGATAAAGTAAGAGCAGAGTGGTATTCTTCCATCACATCTTCTAAAAAATACCAAATTCTCCAAATTACCTTTCCTTCTCTGTATTCTCCCTATGATGCTAAATGGCTGTGACTAATACTTTGAGGATAGTTCTTCTATGAACTATCAATTTTTTAGTCTTCCAGTACTTGAGCAGTTAGAGTTGAGGGGGAGAGAGAAGGAATATAATCCAAAACTGGTACAAGATCAGAGGATTCAGTATTCTATAAATGAAAATATTTCAACATTTGGAGTCGGACAATCTGGTTTAACTGTGAGACAGTAGTAGTTATGTAACATTCAATTCATTCACCTATCTGAGCCTCAGTTTACTCATTTTTTTAAATGGTGATGATAGCATGCGCAATGCATTCTCAAAGGGGTTGCAGGGCAAACATTCTGTAAACCATAAAGAAATAGGAAATGTCATTATGGGAAGGCCTTGTAAGAGTTAAGTTTTCTCAAGCACTGGAGAAGGGCTTATTCAATATGTTCAAAGGAAGGGCTTGTTTTTTTTCTTTGTATACTATCAAAATTTTGTACTCACTAAGATTTTTTCCATGAAAGCTTCATAAGGGATTTTCAAAATTGTATTAAGTGGTGAGAGGGATGGAATCTTATGGGTTCAATTTTGTTTATATGGATCCTTAAGAAGAACATGGATTATTATTTTCATTCAAGAAGTTTTTATGACCACTTCTTTGACATTGGTGGCTGGCAGTTGGCTCTGAGATAAAGGAATTAAAAAAAAAAAAGAAAAGGAAAAGATAAAAGGAACTAAAAATGAATAAGGTTTTCCATTCATGGCGTTAATGTAGTTACATAAGTCAATATGTCAGGTCATAGAATGTTTTCTCTGATTCTTTAGGGCTCTTTTTAAAAAAAAATTCACTGGACTGCCAACAGAGAAGGGGGTAGAGGAAGAGGGATATAAATTTTTCAATTACATTGTCAATATTTTGACCAAAGAATCTATTTATAACACTGGATTGTGGTTCTGTTTATGAGGCTCAACAGATGCTACCATCCATACGAAGCTAGTCTTGCAAAGGGAATTGGCATGATTAAGTAAGGTGCATTATATCCTTTTCCATGCCTTATCTGCTGTCACTGGGGAAGTATAAACCATTCATCTTTGTGTCTGATGATGT
The DNA here is from genome assembly GCF_028372415.1 of Notamacropus eugenii. Classification (NCBI taxonomy): domain Eukaryota; kingdom Metazoa; phylum Chordata; class Mammalia; order Diprotodontia; family Macropodidae; genus Notamacropus; species Notamacropus eugenii. Next base: position 685,102,076 of record NC_092872.1, read on the forward strand.
ATCAGCTGCACTTAATTGTTTGCAAGAAGCCACCCACCATTAAGTAATAGTTTCCAAATGGTTATTTCTTTTTTTTCAAATTTAGTCATTTATTTAGAAAATCCCAGGTAATGAGAAACAGTTGGGCAAATAGCCCCCTTTGCTTAATGGTAACATATTGCAAGGTGTTATAGACTCACAGTACTTGTGATGAGGAAGGGATCTTTTAGGATATCTATTTTGAATTGCAGCCTAAAAGAAAGCTCATCTACTACCTTTCTGATGAGTGATCATCCAGGCTGAGCTCAATGGGGAATTCACTACTTTCTGGTGCAGGACATTACATTTTTGTACTGCTATAACTGTTGAAAAATCTGTCTTTGCATCAAACAAAAGTCTGACTCTTCTATTCCTATGAATTTCCCTAGTTCTGCTCTCTGGGTCCAACTAATGAAACAGGTTTTGTTTTCTTTTGTTTAGATAGCATTCATAACATGATTTAATGTTGCTTAGAACTTTGTAAATATCTCACTTGTTCATCAAAACAATTCTAGAATGTAATGCTATTATCATCTCTATTTTACTGATGAGAAAATGAGAAAGAAAGATTAAGTGACTTGTTCGGGATCACAAAACTACTAAATGTTCAAAGACAGATCTAAACTCAAGTCTTTGTGACTCCAGGTTCACATGATATAGCATCATGCTTCCATTAATCCTTTACCCTGGAATAAATATTTCTCCATTCTTTTCATCATCCTATATATCTTCTCTTGTAAATTTCCAGTCTATTACTGACTTTCCTAATTTGTCTTCCCAAAATTTAATGCAGTATTTCAGATGCAGTTCCTCATTCTTATTCTAAGTGCTTTTTTTTAATATATAGTAGAGACTAAGATTATATGACTATTATTGGTTGCCATACTTGAACCTAAATATAAGATTTTACATTTGGGCATATTACATTCCATCTTATTACATTCAACCCATAAGTCTAGACTGTAGATTTTTTTTATTCATACTCTTTCACTTAACATATTAGTCAATGTTTCATGACACCTGAAAATTTGATAAGCAGGCTACCTATATTTTCATCTAATACATCAATCATAAATTTTGATTAGCACAAGCCTATGCTAGATCTTTGGGGCTCTACATTACAATCCTCCTTGCAAATTGTTGTCAGTGACTATTCTTTGTCCATTGAATGTTTCTGAATCCAAGTGGTTCAGTGTACATCTTTCCTTATTTTTTCACAAGTATCATATGAGATACTTTCTAAAATGTTTGGTACAATCTAGCTATGATATATCTTACGAATCATAATAAAATAAAATGAGGCCAGTCTAGAAATATCTAGAGATAAAAATAATATTTAGAACTCATCTAATCTAGACTTCCATCCAGTGTAGGAAGCTTATCTATAATATTTCTGTGAGATGCAGATGAAGGATAGCTATTTCACTCAAGAGGAATTCTTTCCCAGTTTTCCTACCAAAATTCTAAGCACTTTAATGCAATTCAGTTTAACAAATAACATAAGGCACCTACTTCACTACATATGGTCAGTTTTAGAAACTGAGAGATCCAGGTTCAGTTTTGGATTCTGTTACAAACTGACTTTGTGACCTATGGTAAATCACTTAATATTGTTATGTTCTGGGCAGAATTCTTCCTGTGATCAGTCTCAGCTGCTTCTTTTGACCTTTTACAACTTACCACCTCCCCAGTCTTACGGGGTACTAGGCTACGAACAGTTTGTCAATGTTCCTCTTAAAATAGAAGCTAAAGAACTGAACACTGGAATTCAATTGCAGGTTTGACCACATGGGAGTAACTCATATCTTACTCAGACACTAGCTGTGTGACCCTGGGAAAGGCACTTAACATGTCAAGTCCTCAGTATATTCATCTGTAAAATGAGGGAGCTGCAGTCCCTAAACTCTAGAGTTTCTTCTAGCTCTAACTCTGTGACACTAAGATCTTTTTTTTTTTCTGACTTTTAGTAAACAGACTTCGGTGAAATCAGTTGTGGCAGCTGAATGAGATTTCCTGACCCAACTAAGAGTTCAAACTGATTCTAGAAATGATATCCTCAGAGATGGCCATATCAGAGGATGGATGTTCCTTCAGTCTTTCGATTTATTTTTTTAACTTTAAACCTAAATATAAAATAAGAAAAAAAAAAGAAACAAAGTTAAATACTAAAACTTAAATACAAAATAAAGGAAAAAAAACATTGCCATGTGCACAGCAGAATATGAGAGGATTCAAAATAAAAAACAATAAATTTCCATTTCAAGAAAGCTTCTATAATAAATATACGACATTGTGTTGAGAGTTGTTCATCTTTTCTTTACTTCGTTATGGGTTTTATTTTGCTTTCTCCTGCACACTTTTTACTTTGCCTTCCCCCCCCTTCCTCTGACCCCCAAGAAAGCTACTATTAAGCATATGTACACATACACACATACACATATGTATGTATATGTATATGTGCATGTACATATACAATATATACACATTCACACATGTACAGACATATTCACATCTGTACTCATACATATTTATATACATAGACATATAGGCATACATATATACATATTTACATACACATACATATACATAGATATCTATAATCATACACACATACACATACACATTCATACGTATCTACGTAAGACCATATTATACTTGTCTGTGTTCTCTCTGAACCTGGATAACATCTTCCTTCACAAGTCCAAGTTTTTCCATATTTTTCTAAATCCACCAATTCATTTCCTACACCACAGCAACATTTCAACCCTGTACTGTCTAGTTATTTTAAATAGCCTAAAACAGTATCAATATGGCTAACGTATAGTACAGTTTTCCTATTTTTCTCTTTTGATTAAATCTAATTTATCTTTAACTTTGAGATCATGATTACTACCCCTGCTTTTTTCCTGAATAAATTCTACTCCTGATTTTAATTTTATGCTTGTGAGGCTCTTATTTCCTATACCTCCTGACTCCTCTCCATTACTTCTATCTGCAACATTGCCCTCCTATTACTTAAGTTACCTTACCTCCAACAAGCCCTCTCTCTCTCTGTGGCTTTACCCTTGCCCTCTTGTTTCCATCTGAATTTTGAAGACTTTCATAGCTCTCCAAATATACATGTTGTTCTCTCTATCCCATTATCATTCGTCAAGATATCCTTCTGTACCCCTCCTTATCCTATTCCCTCACCCACTTATTTCTTTATAAATTTAGAAGACTTTTATTCCCTTGTAAATACACACATACACACACACACATATACACACACACATACATACATATATGTATATATACACACGTGTATGTATTGTATATATGTATACATGCATTTCTCTCTTTAACCCAAATCTGTTCTAATTAGTTATCTCTAAAAGTCCCTCTCCTCTCCCTATCTTAGCCTTTTATTTCTTTCTGAATTTAGAAGACTCTTGTACTCTTCTAGATATACATATATATATGTTTTGTTTCCTATTTAACCCATTCTCTGTGAGAATGGAATTCTAGAACTATCTAGAACAGCCCTTTAATCCATTCCTTATGAGAGTAGGGTTCTAGAATTATTTAGAATAGCCCTTCTCTCCCATCTAATTCCTCTGTGCAAGTTCTTCTTCTTGCACCTCATTTATATAAGATAATTACTCTTTATAACTTTTCACTAGATATTATTGTTACTTTTTAAAATCAGGTCATGCTTAACTCTACCCCAATATTTCTTTTGAACTACCCAATTACTAATTACAGTACTAGACATACAATTTCAACTTCCATGTATAAAAAAATGAAGTCTATCCTTATTGAGTCCTTTGTAATTGTTGTTTCATTTTTATTTTAGATTTCTCTTGGATCTTGTGTCAGATTTTCTTTGTCTTTTTGCAATAAAATCCTGAAAATCTGGCAATTTATTGAATGTACATATTTTTCATTCAAGATTATATTTAACTTTGCTGGGTATGATATTTTTGACTGTAACCTCAGTTCTTTTGCTCTTCTACATATAGCGTTCCAAGACCTGCAGTGTTTTAGGGTAACCCCTACTATGTCTTGTGTGATTTTTAACTGTGGCTCCATCATATTTGAATTGCATTTTTTGGTTGTTTCTCATAATATTTTCTCCTGGAGCTGGGAATTTGTAAAAACAAGCACCCTGACATACACAGGAGGGCTTACTATCACAGGTTTCCATTTCTAAGAGGAAAGCAACTTTTGGGAGGATCAACAATCACTTTAATCAAGCATATGTGTGAGTGTGTGTGTGTGTGTGTGTGTGTGTGTGTGTGTGTGTGTATCATTCACTTAGTTCAGGGGAAAAATTTAGCACCCTGAACTTCAGAAAACGTACACAGAAATACAGATTAAAAGACTGTGTTTCCAGTTGCTTGATATAAGCAATACATACATCATAGATCAACAGACAGATAACTGTCTGACCATGCTTACATAGTTACCAGAGATAGAATCACCAACATCTGGGTTTTCAAGGATGAGGGGCTCCTTAGTGGCTGCTCAGAGTCTCAACTGGCCAAACAAAACACTTATAATCAGTAAGCCCCAAAGTAAAACCCCACCTCAGAGTTCATATACATTTTTCATAGCCAGAGGGCAACAAAACCCTTGAGAATCAGTGCCTCATTAGCAAAAGGTATGGGCCTTCTTACAAATCTTCCCAGGCCCATTAATGGGTGGGGAATATCTTCTTTAATCACATTATCCAATCAGAGACACATGATTATACTAAAACAAAAGTAGCAAAAGACCCTCCTTTGCTTGCCATTACACTCCACCCTTCTAAGATCCTTGGCCTTACAACCTAAATGGCCATGAATCCTATAACAAATAGAGTTATTATACTTTGCAATCCCAAATTCAGGTGATTTAAGCAGGTCACATGGGATTATTAATGAATGGGAAAGATCTTCCCATTAAGAAGCAAAATTATGTTAACAATAAGCAAAAATGCATTTTCAATGCAGGGTTCTGGAATTTAGCTATGATATTCCTGTAGGTTTTCCATGTAAAATCTTTCATGTGGTTCGATTTCTACTTTCCCCTCTTGTTCTAGCACTTCAGGATAATTTTCTTTAGTTATTTCTTATATTACCATATCAAGATTTTTTTATCATAGCTTTCACGTAGTCCAATTATTCTTATCATTTTTCTTCTTGATCTGTTCTCCATATCAGTTGTTTTGCTTATGAGATGTTTCATATTCTCTTCTATTTTTTTTCATTCTTTATATTTATTTTATTATTTCTTGGTCTCTTACAACTTTGCTAACCTTCCCTTCACCACTTTTTACTTTCAAGGAGTCATTTTCTTTCTTAAGATTTAACATATTTTTTTCCAGCTGCTTAACTTTCTTTTCATGATCTTGTGTTTCTTGGATTGTTCTTATTTTTTTTTTTTAAAAAAATTTCTTCAATCTCTATCATTTGATTTTTAAAGGCTTTCAAAAAAGTTTTTCTATGAATATTTTTTTGGTCAGGTGCCCACTTGACATTACTTTGGAGTAGGAGAGGCTTTTTGTTTGTTTGTTTCAGTATTCTCTTCTGAAGTCAAAGAACAGTCTTCAATTTCCATATTAACTTTTTATGATTGAGTTCTTTCTCCTTTGCCTGCTCATTTCTATTTATGTATTTGTTTTTGGTTTTTTTAATAGCAACTTCTTGTAATAACCTCTCTAGTCCTGGGGCATGGAGCATGATGGACTCTGCCTCTGGCTTCAGGCCCTCCTTCAGTTCTCTTGTCTGTTTTCTGCCCTCCTGTAAGTGTCCACACACTGTGGCACAAGCCATGCTCCTGCTCTTTCTCAGCCAGGGCCAAGTCTTGGCAGCACAACTGAGTCTGGCATCCCTTATCAGCAGAGGTACCCTCAGTTTTTTTGCACTCAGTTGCCTGGTTCCCTGCACTATCTAGGAGGTGAAAATTCCTGTGGCTTGGCCCAGGCTACCTCCCAACCCAGCTAACCACAGGGCTGACAGCTTGATTTTTAAAGGAACTAACCTAGAGGTGTTTATACTTCTCAGGGACCAAACCTCAGCCCTGAGATTTTTCTTCAGTTCTTCTCCCAGGAAGACAGCTGTTCTGCCCCAACTCTTTTTATTTTTACTGCTCTACATGCACCCTGAAGTGTTATTTTATCTTATTTGTGGAGGAAATCTGGAGTGCATGGAATTTTCTGATCTACTCTACCATCTTCCCAGAATTCTCTGTAATCTTTCAGATTTTTAATTATCCTTTGAGAGATTATTGCTCTGAATTCTCAGGCTTATCTAAAACCTCAGGTCTATGAGTTAAAAGGTCTTACCCTTGGTCAAGTGGTCCCTTGTCTTCTCTAAATTGTTTCAGTGCCTTTCTGCATACTTGCCAGTCTTTTTACATTGTGTTTAGGTGATTTTCTATGGGAAAAAAAAAAAATTGAAGCAAGAAAAACTTTGCCCATCTATTTCCATTTCTGTATACATATTTTTCTTCATTTTTGATATTTACTTTTTAAAATTTTGAGTTCCAAATTTTCTTTTTCCCACCAGCCCTTCCCTCACCATTGAGAAATATGATATCAATTATATATATGAAGTCAACTGCATGGTTTTCCTCCACCAAGTGTATTCCAAGTTTTCTGTGATCAGATATTAAAGAAAACTTTTTCATAAAGGAAATCAGCATGTTAGTCTTTATATGGGTCTTATGTCTACCAACCTGTTCCTAGGTTCTAGAGCTACAAGTAGGAATGAGATAAATAAATGTGTTTAGGTCAGGGAGACAACTCAGACACCTCCGTGGTTGAAAAGACTTTCTGTGAGAAGAGATTCCAGGATGCTGCTTTGTAGAAGAGAGATACTAGCACAACTCAAAGTTGTTATTTTGTTGGATGGAATAGGCTTGGAAGAGGTTGTGAGAGAGTTTCCATGTGATGAGAAAAGACCCTGTACTCCTGCTGGAGCTTGCTTGCATATCTAGTCATCCCTTTCTTTCCCTTTGGAGTCAGTTCAATTCTGCCAAGTCCTAATCAATCACATCATGAAAAGGGCAACTCAAACACCAGTGAATCTAGTTTGAGCCACTGGACAGACCAATCCTTAAGAAGAGGTGGTATATGAGAAAGCAAGATTGGGAGCATATCATCAGTTCTCTAACACACACATGCGCACGCACACACACAAACACATATGCTATGTGGTGAACCAGATGCTAGGAAGAAAGGCCCAGGAGCAATAGGAGAGTTTGGGAAAGCATGATGGCCTTAGGGCCAGGTAAGTGTATAAGAAGGGATATTATTTTTGGTCTTGTTTTGCTTTCAGAAATGCTTTTGAAAAGTAGTAAAACTCCTAGGCTGATGGAAGCTTGTGATAACATAAGCATGCTTAACCTGCTTTGCATGGATGTTGGTCAAGCACATCTTGGCCTGGGGGAAACTAAAAGGGTAGAACTAGGATCCTAGTCTTACTACAGCTTACATAACCTGCATTAGAAGGGAATGTAGGGAAATAAAGTGAGGAATTTGAACTAACCTTAACTCTACCAAGAAGGACTGAGCTGTGTAACCTCACTCCTGCTTCTGTATCAGTGTGGGTGTTCCTAGCAAGCACCGCACCTGCCTCTTCCTGAGAAGCATAAAATTTTTCTAAAAATTCCTCTGCCCACTGCTTCTGAGTTCTTTCAGTGAGAATGGGTCAATTACATGGGTCTTCCAGAGGGCACTCTGGGAAAGGAAGCAATGAGCAGCGGCAGTCCATCCTGGGCTAACTCTCTCACCCTGCCTAGGAAGCCCTAGGATCCCTGCAGTTATGTTAAGGGGCATATCATGTGGATTGTCCTAAGGGCATGTTGCCAGGGAAGTAGTAGACAGCAGAATCTAGGCTGGGCTAACTCCCTCACCCTGCCTAGGAAGCCCTAGGATCCCTACAGTTGTGTTAAGGGGCATATCATGTGGATTGTCCTAAGGGCATGTTACCAGGGAAGTAGGGGACAGCAGAATCTAGGCTGGGCTAATTCCCTCACCTTGCCTGGGAAGTCCTGTGATCCCCAAACTGTGTTTCTCACAAATAGGATACAGAATTTAAGACATGAAACCAATGAATCACAACACACAGGAGAATTACCAGGAAAGGAAAATCTCCACCTCATCTCCACCCTACGCCGTCAATCCCTTTGGAGCAAAGCCTTGGTTGCCTTGCTCTAGTTATAATCCCTCTGGGTGTATAACCCATACTTAATATTTGACTATGTATTCAAGGCTTTAAGGAATCATGTCTTCTTTATCCTTCTAAAAGAGACCCTCTGGATCCCTCCTATGTAAAATTTTGGGAACCAGAAGACCTGAATTATTGACCTATCTATAAAAGTTAGTATCTGTTGGCCTTCAATAAGATTGTTTCATTCTCCTACATTTTTTTTTTGTTATTCAGTCAGTCACTCAGTTGTGTCGGAATATTTGTGACCTCATATATGGGGCTTTCTTGGCAAAGATAATGGAGTGTTTTGCCATTTCCTTCTATAACGGATTAAGTCAAGCAGAGTTTAAGCAACTTGGCCAGAGTCACACACCTAGTGAATTGTCTGAGCACAGATCTGAACTCAAGTCTTCCTGACACCAGGACCAGCACTCTATCAACCTATTTGCAAAGTGATAATAATATTCTCTGCCTTGTTTACTTATTCAATCAATGAACGTTTACCAAGTGATTACTATCTGCTATGCATAGTGTTAAGTGGTGGGAAAACAAATGCTAAAGTAGAGTAGTTCTGCCAGTCTAAGAGTTTACATGGAGGGGTGGCAGGGGTAAGGTGTTATACATACACATATCTATATATGTGTGTATATGTGTATATATGTGCATATATACATACGTACATACATGTACATTCATATATATGTATGTGTGTACATAATATACATATATATTTTTTCTTTTTCCTTGTGTAAGTGCAGAGGCAAAAACTACTTCAGTCCATCTTAACCTCATATCTTAACTAGTAGAAGGTTCAATCATTTGATTAATCAGAAGTTTGGATTAAATGCAAAGACTCTTTGAAAGACATCTGATAAAACTGAAAGAGGTATGACATGCTATACCATGGAAACTTGGACGAAATTTGAGATCATGTATAAATTATCTAATGAATTGAGGAGAAAAGGTTTTTCCAGCAATTGAAGAATGTGGCTTTCTAGAACAGGCCTAAGGTGGAATTGCCTGGTGGGGGTAGGGAAGAAGTGGGAGGTGGGAGAGGGTAGGGGAGTGAGAGGGAGGATGAGAAAAGAATTCTCATCTTTGGCAAGATTACTCAATTGTACTCCATTCCCATTGACCAGAGGAGTGCCTTATAACTTCTAAGGGAATAATAGATGTTGGATTTCCCATCTTACCATGAGCGTTCTAAACAGTGCCCCCAAATGAATTGTTGACATCACTGAGAGTCAAAGATAGACTGGAATCATGACTATAAAAGGAGTCTTACAAAGAAATACATCACACTCAAGGGGCATTTCTTGAGTATCCCAGGAGAAGAAGAGGACTTAAAAAGATAGAACTGTGAGAGACCCCTTTGTTGGATGTGTTCTCCAAACTTGAGCTTATTTTTCTATGAACTCTACATATACTTTTAGGAGAGTGAGTCACAAATGTTCAGGTGAATATTTCATACCAACTAACCTTAATACACTGATGGGGTTCAGACTTTGGGTGCCTCCTTGAGCTCCCCTGGAATCTTCCTACTTAATGTGGCCTTACTTACTCAAATCTAATCTTCCCATTTGTTCCAGCAGTCTCAGGAAGCCCATGGGCTTTTCATTATCATTCTGCTCAGGTCTCTGTTGCACCCCCCACCCTTGATCCCATCAAAACCCAGACTACTGACCACTCCCATCAAGATCTGTATTCATTCCCATACTGCCTCTATCAAGATCTCTAGACTACTCCACCTGCTTCCCACCCAAACCCTCCATGGTCTGATATCTCTTGATAGTTTCCAGCCTTTGACCCTCCTAGGAGGACTTCTCCTCAAGACCCTCCCTAAACTCTCCTCCCATCACCTTGGACACCAGATCACCCCCTCCCCCACCCCATATTCCTCCTTTATTCTTTTCTGTATTTAGTGCCATCTCACCTCCATGAAGGCGTTCAGATGCAATCCAGCTTAGACTCTGTCTAGCTGAGATTCTATCTGGCCTGCTTGTGAACACAAGCATTCCAAATGCTTAGGCTCCTTAAAATCCAACCCAATTTGGTGAATCTTTAATAAACTTTGTTTTCTTTGGCTTTAAGAAGGCTTGAGTCAAATTCATTCAAGCACGACCCAGACTGTCGGTATTTTGGGGTCCCCACCACCCCTAAACCTCATCAACACTTTAATACCCTTTCTAAAAACAACTTAAAGTTCACTGACTAAATTGATTTTCACCCTTGAGTCAATGATATTAGGTAATCATGTATGACCTCTCAAGGGTACCTTTAGAAACCTCAGTGGGGTTATAGTTACCTAAGCACTGGGAACCCACATTTCAGTTGGAGGAAAAATTGGGAAAAGGATGTCTTAGAGCTAACCTGGTATACACATGAGCATAAAGATGTTAAAAAAATGTGATTATGCATCATAAAATTGTAGAGATGGAAGGGGAATCATCAATCTAGAAGTCATTTTTTTTTTTTTGGTCCCTTACAATTCTAAGATGTTATGATCTCATACAATTCAATTCAATCAGCTTTTTTTTTTCAGCCAAAGAAAAAACGAAGTTTATTAAATATCCGCCATATGGGCTACACTCTTAAGGAATCTGAGAATTTTTGATGCTTGTATTAGACAAGTGGGTCAAATTGAATCTGGGCCTCAATCAGTTTTTATTAAATATGTACTATGTGCATGTCACTGTGCCTGACATTGGAGGGTAAGAAATGAAGAAACAGTCCATGCCCCCAAGGCTCTAGTCAACTGATGGTTTAACAGCATGTATTTCAATACAATGTAATTGTCTTCTTTTATAATCCTATATATTTTCTGTTATGCATTTAAAAATTCATTCAAAGAAGAAATTACACAAAGGGCCAAAAAGTTTTCCAGTGCTGAGGTCTAGGGATGCTTGGGCCCTGAAATTTAAAGCAAACAACGTGTATGTCCAGCTTCAAATGAATTTGACTTCAGCATTCTTTCAACCAGAGAAAAAGTTTATCAGAACACTGGTCTGGATGGGCAAGATTTTTTTAAGATTTTTTTTTTTTTTTTTTTTTTTTTTTAAGAATCAGCACTATTGTGACACTTGGATTGACAAGTGGGCCAAACAAAATCTGAGCACCTTTAATGGAGGGAAGATGGACCTTATATATACAATGGTCAAAAAGTGGGAATATCTGGATGGGAGTGGACAAGTATTCTGGGGTGACTGTGAGAAGAGATCTAGAATGAACTCAGGGTGGGAAGTAGCTCAGGGGATCTGGAATAATAGACAATGAAGGGCTAAGCTAGGTTAGCCATAACAGAGAATTGGAGGTTTGGGCTTGGGGTCAAAATGAAAGGCCAGTTGACTAGGATGGGTAGAAGCCTCAGGCAAATGACAGAGACTTGGTCACATGGGAAAGTTCAAGGAGGAGCTTCCAGGGCCTAGACCAGTCACCAAAACACACCAAAGGTTGGGAACCCTTGATACTGGTTCAGTCATCTAATTGTACAGATTAGGAAGTGAAAACTCCAAAAGCAGAGTGGCTTGTACAAAATGACAAAGGAAGTAAGTTTCAAAGGCAAGATTCTGAAGTATTTTGTAAATTGTAAAGTAAAAAGACAAATGTGTAACCTATTATCATTTCTTGTCAAGAACCTGAGGTAGCGTTATTATAAATCCTTTTCTCTAAATTGTCCTGTCATATATTACAATTAAACAAAACAGTAATTTACATTTATAAATCATTACACTTTTTTATTACACTTTGTTACACTCTCGAATGTTAAAAACACAAGAATTATTAGCATTCCAATTTACAGATGAGAAAACTGAGGCTCAGAAAGGTGATGAGCCTTTCTACCAAGGAGCAAAGACACAACTTCTATCTCTTATTCCAGTCAACTTTCTGTCACACTAGCTTCCTTGTCATTAAAATGGAAGTTGAGTATACATCCCTGTTATTCCTCTTACTCAAACTGGTGGGGTAGGTCAAAATATCAGTTGGATTTCTAATTAGGAGAGCTTCTTTCTCCTCAATTAGATGTATCCAATTCCTGACACAGCCACCCACAAAAGCATGTTAGAGACTGATGCTGCTACAGTTCACTTTTCTATGAGATTTTGACTTGGTTTTCTTCTGCAAGATTCAAACCCTTTGGTTGCTTTTGAGATAAAACTGACCTAGTGAAAAGCAGTCAATTTACAAGCCAAAGCTTACCTGCCGCTAAGGGGCTTTTCTCAAGCTCTTCCCTCCTGGGGGTGTAGGTCATAGAAGTTCAATCCCACCTTGGCTTTTCCTGAATAAACTCCATTTCATCGAATAAGTCCTAGTCAGCTGCTTACCAAGTCATCTCCCTTTGTGAGGAGGGAGGGCATTCCCAAGGTATTATAGCACACAGCCCGGAATTCCCCGGGAGACTGACTGCTGGTACTTCAGTCAGTGCCTGAGGTATTTTGTGCCCTGGAGCCAGGGACAGCTTAATCCCACAGCTTTCATGAATGCAGTACTTTGGGGCCAGCCTGCCATTCTCTGTTAAAAGCTGTAGTGACTTCAAAACCCATCAGAACCATCATGTAAGTGAAGGATGGCAAAATAGTGGAGATTTTGGAGGCAGAGGGCATAGGTTCAAATCCCAGATGTATAATATATTAGCTGTGTGACCTTGGGTAGTAATTTCCCTTCCCTGTGACCCATCCCCATATACAAAATGAAGACTTTGCATTGGTTAACCTCTAGGGACCCTGTCAGCTCCAAATCCTGTAATACAGAGCAAAAAGATAACAAATATACTTCCCATATTAGGACTTATCCTAAATTGTTAAACAATGTTTAATTTCAGCCTCCAAGGGTGGGAACCTGTGGCCTCAGGGCCAAGTATGGCCTTCTAGGTCCTTCGGTGCAGCCTTTTGACTGAGTCTAATTTTACTGAACAAATCTTTTTATTAAGGGGAATTTGTTCTGTGAAATTTGGATTCAGTCAAAGGGCCACACTTGAGGACTTAGAGGGCCATATGTGGCCTTGTGGCCACAGGTTTCTCACCCCTACTTTTAGCCTCTTTTCTAATAATAATTGACTAATATAATGGTTTCTCTTTCAATTAAGGAAAAAGTAAATCTGATGTTTTTTACAGAATATCATAGCTAAAAGGGATCTTAGATAGCAACTAGTCTGACCCCTTCATTTTATCAATGAGCAAACCAGAGGAGGGAACTTGAATGGTCTTTACAGACTTAAAGACTGACAAAGGCAGCAGAGTGATGCACTGAATAGAGTACCAAGCCAGGTCAGAAAGACTGATTTTCCTGAGTTCAAATCTGGTCTCAGATACTTACTAGCCATGTGACCCTGTATGGGAAAAAAAGACCCTTACTCAGAATTTTAAATAAATGAAGAGGCTTCTCAATAAGAACAGAAAGAAAAAGATTTATTACAATTCTCAAGAAAGGGACATCCTTCCACTAGGTAGGGGAATCTGATGGAAGGAGGCAACTTACAGAAATTGAAGCACAATTTTTATACTCTAAAAGCAGAGAATCTCACCTCCCCACTATCCCACCTCTCCATTGGCTAGGAGGCAGGCTCACAATCTAAGATCAAAAAACTAGACAAACTCTGGGAAATCTTCACCTATCCCAACACAATTACCTCATCTAATATCTAACTTAACTGCTGATGTGGCTTTAGAAAGGAAGGGAGGGGGAGAAGTGGGAGCTGGTAGCATTGATTTGGCAACTGTACAACAAGCAAAGGGATGGAGGACACAAACTCAAACATTAAACAGTCCTTGTACTCAAGGTGCTTTCATTCTTCTTGGGGGAAGCAATATGGGCACAGATGAAAACACAAAAACAAACAAACACAACAATAGAATAAAAGCCAATGACTTTGAGGAGGAGAAAAAATGAGGAAAGCACTGAAAATTGGGGAGTGAAAGGTCCCCTCTATGAAATGGAATTTGAGCTGAGCCTTGAAGGGATCTAGGGATTCCATGAAGCAGAAGTGAAGGGGGAGAACATTCCAAGATCAGGGAACTATATGTGTTGAGGCACTGAGACAGCAAGCACAGTATTATGGGTAAGGCATAATAAGTAGGCTCAATTTGCTGTAACACAGAAAGCAAGGAAAGTAATGTGAAGTGATTCAGCAAAGACAGTGAAAAGTTTTAAGTGCCAGAGGAGTTTATATTTTATCCTAAAGCCAATAGGTAGCTAGTAAGTCTTCTTGAGCAGGTGAATGGCAAGATCTGATCTGTGCTTTAAGAAATGTGGGAATTAAATTTATTCTCTCTGGCCACAGAATGTTAGCAGAAAAGCAATGGGCAGAAGATGTAGGAATACAAATTTTGCTATACTAAAAGGAAACAAAATTCCTAACAGAGCTGTACCAAAGTGGAATAGTTTAACTCGGGAGGCACTTCAATCTCCATCACATAAGTTTTTCAAGTTCAGGCTAGATGACCTTTTACAGATGTAATTTCTATTGAGGTGCCAGTAACATCTGAGATCCCTCCCTGATCCAAGACTATATATTTCATATCTCATAAAGACCTCAGTTATCACTGTTTGATTAGTATCTATGTTTCAGAAGAATTGCAACTCTCTTTGTTTTGTCAAAGAGAATGTGGGAAAGAAGTGATAATACACTGGTGATGAGAGGACATATTGGGGAAAAATAGATAAAACAGAAATCACAGTGGATCATTCATTCATTCATCCATTTATTCACAAAACAAATGTTGAGTGCCTGCAGAACACGGTGTTTTGTGTGCTAGAGGCTGTTAAAGCTTTACAAAAATTCTCTAGAAAAGCCAGCCCTAGGCTATGTTATGGGCCACCAGGAAAATGATTATCCCAAGAGATATTTGGATCATATTCAGATTTATTATACCAGGGGCTGTCAAGATTTTAAAATGGATGTCCTAAAGGGACATGGAAGTGAGATCTGGCTTTGTACTCAGATGTGTGGCACAGGGCAAACCTATTACCTTCTCTGGGCCTTGATTTCCCCACCTCTAAATTAAGTATAATATTTATTTCCTATCACCAAAAGTTATGGAGATTAAAAGGAATAATGGCTTTAAAGGTTTTTTGAAGCTAAAATAACTACACTAAGGTAAGAAATTATCACTAATATTATCAAAAGATTATCAGGATTATTAGAAAAAATTGAAATTCAGTTTGGGTCCTCCAAGGCTACATATATGATAAGCCCTTACATTTTAATAAATCTGTATTGATAGCTTATACTCTTATGCTCCTATATTGCTTAGTCTGCATTTTATACAATTTTGACATTTTAAATTGGGTTTCTAAGAAAATCTTTCCAAAGGGATTTTATTTACATTTTAAACAACCGAAATCATTCAAAAATCTGCATTTTGCATCTTTAATGACTTATGCTATGCAATCAAAACGATGTGCAGAGGGACCCATTTCACACTTCCCCAGTTCTTTGAATCTATGCAAAGCTCCTAAAGTGGATAAATATTTTGCTATTTGGGTCAATTGATTATTAACATTGATTATTCCCATTTCTCAGATAGCCCCTTGAAATAAATACTGCCCAGAGAGAACGAAGGCAGTTAAATTTCAAGGGGTGATTACACTTTCAGACCTAATTATCCCCTTTGGGACTCCATGGAAACTAAATGCAACTCAAATGCTATAATGCATTTTCAACTTTTCTTCAATAGACTGCCACTCATAGGCAAGCTGAGTGTTATGGGTGCTTAACAGATCGTATAACTAAAGGAAACTTTTCTCTGGGTATATATTTTACTTCCTACAAATATAACATAATGACTGACCTCCACTTTCTCAATTTTTAAATAGCTCAGACATAAATGAAAATATAAAGTCATATTTGAATACCAACAAATATCAAGAATCACATAATCACAGAACTGGAGATTTTGAAGGGACCTCAGCAGGTGTCTTGTTTATTCCACACATCAAAGGATTTTCCCTTTAACATACCTAACACATGATTTTCCAGCTTCCACTTAGAGATCTATAAGGAAGAATCCATCTCCTCTTGTGTGTTTTCGTTTCATTATTGGTTAGCTAGAATTGTCAGTGAGTTTGTTCTGAATTCAGGCATATTTTCTTGTTTGTAATGTAGACCCATTGTTCCTGGTATAGCCAAAATAGAACAAGTCAAAACCGTTTTCTCTGTGGTTGCTCATCAGATACTTCAAGACAATTTTCAGGACTCTCATGAGTCTCCTCTTTTCCTAGTTATACATCTTGAGTTGCTTTAACTGATCCTCAGGAGTTATGGAATCCAAGGCCCTTAAGCATCTTGGCTGCTCTCTTCTAGATGCTATCCACCTTAATACTGGTCTTCCTAAACTGTTGTATTGGCAACTAAGCATAATATACAAGTTGTGATTTGACCAGGGCAGGGCTCTCCCCTCCTGAATCCTGGAAACTATATCTCTCAGAGTAACCTAAGGTCAATTTAGCCTTTTATTTCCTGCTAGATCACATTACTGATCAATAATCAAACTATGATTCACTAAAACCCCAGGACATTTTTTTCAAACAAACTGCTAAATAGTTATGCCTCCTCCATGTGAGGTTGACTTTTTGAACCTAAGTGTGAGACTTTGCATTTATACACTTTGAATTTCATCTCTTTAAAGGCAATCCATTGCCTGACAAAATAATTTTATATTTTAAATGAAATCTATAGTCTGTTAGCTTTTCTGTACAGCTTTGTGACATCTGCAAGAATGATGAAAATGTCATCTAAGCATTTATTCAAGTCACTGTAAAAATATTATATAGCATAGGACCAAGCAAAGATCCCTGAGATGCTCCATTGAACACCCCTTGCTCAGCTGACATTGTAGAAAGATCTCCATTTACTTAACCAAGGTAAGATTCCTTTCCTTCCAAATTGAATTCTTCTTGGCAGAGTTTCCAGTGTAACTAGACACTACTTCATCTTCATGGGTAGAGTTGAGAAATCAATTCAACTAGCAACCTGTTACTTAGCTTTAGATTTAGAAGTTTTGGACTTTTTAAAACCTTAAATGCTTGAAATATTAGGGCTTATTTCACTGCATATACCAGGAGAGCCCCTTCCATTTCCAAGCATCTAGTCCCCAAATCAGAAGAACAACAGACTTCAAGGGCTTATCAGAAGACCAGAGTACAAATCCTAATTGTTTTACCTATTATGTTACTTCAAGGAAATGTTTTAATCTTTCTAAGCACTAGTAATCATTTGTTTAAAAATGGAAATAATAATACTTGCTCTGCCAATCCAACTATTTTATTTAGTTTTATCTAAATGAGAAAAAAACAAGGAAATGAGAAGTGCTTGGAAATATGAAGATAAATATTATACTTAAGGGTTTGGGGGTCCTTCTCCATCCGGGCATTATCCTCTTCATTGCCAGTTTATTTGAACACCTTGGCTATTGTCCCTGTGTGGCTGCACTATGACAAGTAAGAACTTAAGAGAACAGCTACCTTATTTGTTCTGTGAGCAAGCTGCACAAATATAGATTACAACATAATACAAGGAAGAATTTTCTAGTCATCAGAACTTTTCAGCCATATAATGGGATACCTCAAGAAGCAAGAGTTTTCTATGGCTAGAGAGGTTTAAGAAGCTTGTGACAACTGTTAGAGATATTGTAGAGGAAAATTTTGCATCACATTGATGGTCATAGTAGATGACTTCTGAGGTGCTTTCCAGATCTGAGAACTGATAGAATAATGAGGAAGACAGAAGGGAACACAGCTAACAAGTGCTTGAAGCCAGATTTGAACTTAGGTCTTCCTGACTCCGTACTCAGCCATCTATCCATCATACCATGTAGCTGTCTCATATAATGAATATTAAAATAATGAGATGATGATAGAATAATGTCACTGACACAGCACTTGTATTGTAAAATGTTTTACAAAAATCTCTTTTGATCTTCACAAAAAACACTGTGAGGTAGGTGCTATTATTATCTCCTTATTGTACATTCAAAAAAACTGAGGCATGTTAAGTGTCCTGTCACATATCTAATAAGTATCTGTAAGTGGATTTGAACATGTCTTCCTGACTCTAGTCCAGTACTCTATACACCATACCACCTCTGTGCCTATTATGCTGAGCATCCTGACCATGCATCCAATCCTCTTCCCTAAATTCTAAGTTTTCCATGAGGGTAGCCATAAAATATGTCAGTCTTCTTGGTTGGTTCATTGCTTTTGACTCTAGTGATTTCTCTTTTACTCACTCTCAAAATGCCTTTAATCAAATAGTACGATTTCTACACAGTAGAGACCTACTTTTATTGAGAGTCCTTAATTGTCATGTGATTCTATATTGTTGAACGGGATGCCTTTTCCTCTTTTATCAACATTTTGGAAGTATTCAGGGTATGATAAAATGTAACAGCCTAAGCAAGTAGGAGTGATAAACTGTGGCAGCAACTTGGGAATTCAGCATTTGTGGTTCTGCCAAAGGAATCCTCAAAATTGTCCCAACCATTCATTTTGACAGTGACTGAAGATACCTGCCAGTTTCACGATGATCTAGTAGTTTTCTTTATTTTCATCTTTTTTTTTTATCACGCTACTGCCTATCTGTTAAGAGTATCATGACCTCTGAATATTAAGGTCCCTAAACATGGCAACAGTATGTCTCTGATAGGATAAATAATATAGCTGTCTCTAACTTTACAGCTCAGATTCTACCATATTTTCCCTAAAGACCCATAATTCAGATAGTTCCCAGAATTCATCAGTTCCAAAGAATCCTCCAGGGGAACACACACAAAGATATATAGAGAAAACCACCAATGAATACCATAGTTCTAGGATCTCACCATTCTGCCAAAAATATGACTCCCTAGACTGTCTTCTTCTTTGTTCTGATACCACTGGATCTTCTAATATAATATAGTGGGATAACATAACAGCAGTCCAGATGGCGTAACTTTTGCTGGTTTTATTTGCTGTCAACAGGCCACCTCTGAGTAGGGAAGAAGTTGGCATTTGGTACCACTACTCTAATTGCTATTGCCTTCCTAACTATTGATCAACTGAACAACCCTACCTTCTGGATTATGATAATGCCTCCTCAGTTCAGTCATCTCTCCTTGGAATAATATATAATATTTTATTTGGCTTAGACTCTCAAGTTTCAATATAGTTTTGTCTGTCCCTTGGACATACCACCTCATTATCTGTTGTCTCCCAAATTATCCCCATAGTCCAAAAGCCTATACTACAGACTTTATTCCCAAAATAATTCCTCACTAACCTCAACCATGGGAATTTCTCCCCGAAGTAACCACATTAGCTGGTCTCAAGTCTGAGTCACATCACTGTTAAACTTGGATGACCTCCAGTTTTTTAATTTTTCATTTCCAGTCGTCCACTAGTCAGGCTTTGATAAAGAGTTACTTCCTGCCATGGAATAAGTAAAAATGGTTTCTGTCTAGATGAATGGAAGCAGTAAGGGAATTAGTGATTTCAACAAATAAAAGGCAATAAGCAATCTCCAGTCTGAAGGGACAGTTTCCCTTGATAACCAGCGAGAGACTGCATGGGCACCGGTTAGGTAGGCACAGACCTTGCTGAATTCATAATCAGCCTAAGTAATCAGGATCATAACAATATTTTTAAAAACCCTAATTTCCAGTTTCCAAATGATGGTTCCTTTAACTTCTCTACATTGCATCATTAAGCTGTCAAGAGGCAGCTTTTTATTATTATGTTTGAGACACTTTAAAAATTAGTAATTGTGTTTTCATTGTAATCATCAGGGTTACATCAGATCTCTTTTTTTCCCTTAGATTTTCATCTCATTTTAAAAAGATGTAATAGTTTGAATAAATATGCAGCATCATGATGCTTAATAGCTTCCTATTCTCAAGGTCTTGTCTTCCTCTTGAGGTGGAGTGAGAACAGGTAGTAGGATCAACATTTCACAACAGAGAGAAGTGAGGAAGTTCATTGGAACATCTAAGGTCATAAAGCCCTTCATTCCTGCAGCTAGGTCTCTGGTCACTTCAGCTCCTAAATTCCTCAGCTGAAATGTCTTCTAGAAAACCTGCCATTTCCTCTCATCCTAAGTATTATTTCTCCCATGTTGCCACTTAAGTCCTATATCCCACAATCTATTTTTCCTTTACCCCTCTCTAGCTTCTCCACAAATGAATGCCTGAAATTATATAACCCTTTCCATCAGAGAAGAGAAAAATGAAATCACACAGTGAGAAGCACAAAGGGCTAAGAATTGGTCTGGAAAGAGGGGAAATAAGACAAGCAGGAAAGAGAAGTATTGAGAACGCAAGTGGCTGGATATATGATCAGAATAAGAAAATTTTTCTTGTTCAAGGAAAGGTGATGGGTGAAGAGACCACATATTTTTAGGATTATGAAAACAGTTCTCTAAAACAAAACTACAAGGTCTCTAATTTGAGTATGGTAACGTAGTAAATATAAAAATGGATAAGACTAATTTATTGTCCTTATAACAGCTGTGGGCTTTCTAATATTAGGCAACTAAGTGGTTGGGGGATTTCTGCATCAATAGATCATCAAGATGTCATGAAATAATTGTGGTTCCTACTTTTTACCAACAAGATTATCATTGAAATCATAAATGCATATGAGATTATGAAGTGAACTTTTATAGAAGCAGAAGAAAATAGGACCCATAAAAGAGACTTAGTGGATGTCCATGGTTAATGGAAATGATGTAGTTGACTATCCAGTGAAGGAGAGAGAGAAGGAGAGTTCAGACATGCAGGAGAAGAACCAGAAGAAATCAATGTCATGAAAACCTATAGAGAAGAGAGCATGAAGGAGAAGGGCAATTGACAGGGTCAAAGGCTGTAGAGAGGTTAAGAGAATTGAACATCTGAAAAAAGCTGTGAGATTTGCCAACTAAGAATATTTTCCTAATTTTAGAGAGGGAAGTTTCACTTGAATAATGAGGTCACCAGTTAGAATGAAAAGAATTAAGAAGAGAGGAAGAAAACATCGACTCCTGTTAAAGACAAATTTCTCAAGAGTTTATTCACAAATGGAAAGAGAGATATATAAAGCAATGACAAATAAATGGACTATCTTTGAGAGAGGAGAAATCACCTTCCTTAGAGGTTTTCTTGTGAACATGGATGACTTTATTGCCTGTGGTGCTGTAGAAGGGATATCTGCTCAGGTGTGTTTGGACTATATATCCAAACATTGTATGGCTTTTGCTTCTTTTATTTCCAAGACTCTGTCTCCAGGTGACCTTCTCTCCTGATTGATGGGACACTGTCCCTAACCACCATTTCCTTTACTACCCAATCCATACTCATATATCTAATCGTCACTTTCTCAACTTCCCCACCTCCCAATTTCAGTCTTTCTCTACCTCTCCCCTCCTTTCCACCTCCACTTTGTGTGTTGTCTTCCTCATTAAAATATAAGGTCTTTGAGAGTATGGACCAGGGGTGGGGAACTTGCAGCCTTGAGGCTGCCTGTGGCCCTCTAGGTCCTCAAGCATGGTCCTTTGACTAAATCCAAACTTCACAGAACAAAGCCCCTTAATAAAAGTATTTGTTCTGTAAAATTTGGATTTAGTAAAAGGCTGCACCCAAGGACCTAAAAGGTCACATGTGGCTTTAAGACCACAGGTTCCCCACCCCTGGTATGGACTACACTTTTTATTCGCATTTCCATAACCTGTTTCATATAGCACAGTGCCTAGTACAGAGTAAACATTTAAAATGATGCCCTTTCTGTCTAGCTCTCTGTGTGTCTCTGTCTCTCCCTGTCTGTCTTTTTCTATCTGTCTCTCTCGCTCTCTGTCTTTTTCTCAGTCTCTTTCTGTCTCTCTCCCTCTGTCTCTCTGTTTCTGTCTCTCTGTCTGTCTCTGTCTCTGTTTCTCTCCCTCCCTCCCTCTCTCTCTCTCTCTCTCTCTCTCTCTCTCTCTCTCTCTCTCTCTCTCTCTCTCTCTTTCTCTCTCTCTCTCCTTCTCGCTCTCTCTCTCTCTCCCTCTCTTTCTCTCAGTGTGTCTCTGACTTTCTGTCTCTGTCTCTCAGTGGCAGTAGGAAATAATACTCTCCTTGTGGACAAGAAAGAGGGCAGCTTCCTTTTTCAACTTCTGTCTAAAGCTATCTAAAGAGACCAGAAATTCATAGGTTCTCAGATTTAGAGCTAGAAGAAATCTTCAGCGTTATCTAACAAGTTTCCTCATTTTATAGACAAAGCTCATTTCCAGAGGTTTAGTGACTAGTCCAAGGTCTTAGAGACAGTACTTACCAAAGATGGTATTTGAACTGAGGTCTCATCTTAAAATCTAGATCTTCTTTCCACAGAAAATCTCTTCCTGTGTTTCAATAGCTCAAAGTCATACTTTGGTGATATACGATATTCAATTTGTAGGCTCTGAGTGTGCATAGACATAAAGACCTGCAGTTCAGAATGGACATATTTTCTCTTTACTGCCCAAATCTCTGTGGGTTTATTACTATGATGTCATTAGCACCTTATTATCCCAAGAACTAACAGTTCCTTTAGTAATGACCAATATTTCTACAGACTCACACATTGACATGGTAACAGATAATTAACTCCCAACTAAGATCATTTTAATTCTGTGTCCACTGTGATAGAGAAGATAGATAAGAATACTAGATATGGAGTTTGGGGAGACACAGGAAGGCAGGTTTCTACACATCATACTAATTCCATTCACCAGATTATTGCATGTATGTAGTGAAAAAGTTGGTTTTATACGTATTGAAAAGTATTGCTTTAATTCCACATTCTAAGGCAATATGGCCTAGTGAAAGTAACATTGAAAAAGAAACCAAATTCTCTGACTCCTAATCTTACTGTTCCATGGACCTATACTTACCATGTATATATCCAATCCTATTTTATCTAGGTATTTATTAAATGTCTGACATATGCAAGGAATTTTGCTAAGTCTTGAAGGTATCGAGAAAAAAAATGAAAACTACTTTCTCCCCTCATGGAGCTTATATTCTATTGTTCACTTAATTTCACACACTGTTAGACTCTTAGACTTTTAAGATATGGAAGGGACTGCAAATGGCATCTCTCGCATCTACTTTTTCTTCTAGAAATGTTCACCCATACTTCAAAAGATCCATGTTTTATTTCATCTCATTGGAAATTATCTTCACTAATAAAAATCACACTCCATGACTTAGATAATGTCATAAAAAAAAAAATCACCTGATAAACTTTTTTGATTAGGCTCAGTATACTTTGCTTGGCTGGTGCTTAAACAATAAATACAGTTTATCAGGGTACTCAATGCTACAACCTGAACTGGGAGGGGTGGCTATTGATTTACCTCAGGCTGCTCATAACACACATTCTTTCTGCAGACAGAAATTGAATTTAGCACCTAGAAGCCACTGAGTAACTTCTATGACTCTGTCCTCCCTGGTTCATGTTTCTGGTGGTAGCCTTATGGTGTCCTAGGATATATCCCTGTCAAATAAGGTGATTTCTAGGTTATCACCTCCCATAAGGTCTCATGTGATATTGTAATAGGAATTGTTTCTTTCTTCCCTGGTGAAATTAAACACTTATGGTCACAGTATTTAAGTCAGTTATTTTATCAAACACAGGTTCCCCTGGCTTACCAAACACATTCAATGATGTGAGACAGTGACCTAAATAGTCATTCTGTTAGATCTGAGGGGCTTTTATATATTCAAGAAGTCTTAGAAGCTTGATTTCTTTTATCTGGGAAGTCCCAGGTGATCAGCAGTTAGTGATGTGCCATCCTTATATACTCCTTGGAAAAAAACTTTTCCCCAGTGCCCATGCCTGCACTTTCATATATAGGTACTCACCCACTACTAATATTCATTGATTGTTCCTATTTTAATCTTGGTTCATATTATTACCCTGTTGTCTTCTCTCCTGCTTCCTCCCTATTGAATTTGTCTTGACTTCAGGGGTATTTTGTGGTGCTTGCCCCAAGTGCAAAACTTTCAAACTGTAGCTCCACTGGAAATTTTTCAGTTTGGTGGCATCAGTTGGACTGTTGTTGTTGTTACTGGTATTGCCTTCAAGGACTGAGGGTCACTTCCAAGCAATGTGGAAACATCAAAAGGAGAAAAGGGCAAATATATCCTTCCTTATTTATCTCACACAGGTATTATAAAGATCAAATGGACTGCAAATATGAATAGAAAAATAAATGAATGCATGAATTTGAAATAATATTCTCAATGATGTTAAGTTTCAATGAAGGATCTGGATGATTCACTTGAAGATGTGATGTAGTCCCTACGGAAACACGAGCAAGACTAGCACTATTTTGAAACTTATCCAGTCAGAGCATTGATGGAATATATTGATCACACCAGAAAACTGTTTGTAGGTGTCACCGCAAGCAGGAAAACATTAAGGTAGCAGCTGCTGACAATTTTCCTCATAAGTACAATTATCAACAGCCATTTTGAGGCAGCCAATAAAATCAGAAGTAATCCAGCCTTCTAAGCATGTGTTCTCAAACTGACTACATATACTGTGAATCTATGAGGGTGTTGATGGGATGGCAGAGAGTAAGTTGAGATTATCTTCTGGTCGAGCAGTGTTGTTCAGGGAAATCTAGTTAGTGGTTTTCCTTGTGTCTGTGATAGTTCCTTTGTGTAACATAAACCATAGAGAACTAAAGCTCTTGGTTTTCAGGTACTGTGTTCAATCTTGAGAACTTTTCACAAATGATTCTCTAACTGTATCCCTGGCTTCCCTGGGTATAGAATAATATAGTTTATGTCTATATCCCTAAAGAAAAGATAAAGGAGCTCTCATCTTTCACGCAAGTACTCAGTGTAACAATATAACAAATAAAGTACAGCTTTTATTTAATCCAAAAGAAAAGAAAAGTAACCACAAAACAGAAAGGATTTATAACCAATCCTTTGAGAAATCAAACAAAAATTCTTTTTGGTGTAACTCAATATTCCCAGTCTGAGTTGACCAACAACTCCAAGAAACCATACCATCTCAGCAACATACATAGTTATTTTCTTGCACCTCCAGGATCACATATCAAATCCTCTGTTTGGTGTTCACAGAGATTCCACAAATTATCCCCTCCCTACCTTTCTAGTCTTATACCCTTCCATACTCTATGATCCAGTGACAATGTTCTCCTTTCTGTTCCTTGAATAAGACACTCATAACCCCAAAATGACCTTTTTCATAATGGGAACTCAGTGTTCCTCTGCTTCTTCATTTCTTCCTCCTAGCTTCTCTGGCTTCCTCCTAGTCCCAGCTAAAATCCTGCAGTTTATAGGAATGCTTTCCTGATCCCCCTTAATTTTAATACTTTGCATCTCTTGATTAATTTCAATTTATTTTGTATGTAATGTTTTGATGGAATTATTTTCATGCTGTCTTTCCCCCCTTCAACAGTGAGCTCCTTGAGAAAAGGACATTTTTTGAGTGGGCTGAGACAATATAATAAAAGTGACAATTCTACTTTACTTATTTAGTGCCACACCAATTAAACTATCAGATAATTATTTTCTAGAGCTGGAAAAAATAATATAAAAATTCATCTGGAAGAACAAAAGGTCCAGAATATCAAGGGGACTAATGAAGAAAAATTCTAGGGAAGGTGGCCTAGTGCTACCAGATCTCAAATTGTATTATAAAGCAGCAATTATCAAACCACCTGCTACTGACTAAGAAACAGAAGGATAGACAAATGGAATATGCTAGGTACCCAAGACACAGTAGGCAATGAATATGGCAATCTACTGTTTGATAAACCCAAAGACCCCAGCTTCTGGGATAAGAACTCACTGTTCAACAAAAATTGCTGGGAAAACTAGATAACAGTGTGGTAGAAACTAGGCATAGGCCAATGCCTGACACCATACACAAGAATAAAGTCCAAATGGGTATGTACACAATCTCGGTAAAAAGATTGATACTACAAACAAATTGGTGGAGCAAGGAATAATGTATTTATCAGATTTATGGAGAAGAGGAGAATTTTTTACTAAAGAAGAGATAGAAAGCATTATGAAGTACAAGATAGATAATTTTGATTACATTAAACTGAAAAGTTTTTGTACAACCAAACCCAATGCAATCAAGATTAGGAGGGAAGCAGAAAACTGGGAAAGATTTTTTGCAGCTAGTTTCTGTGATAAAGGCCTCATTTCTAAAACATATAAAGAACTGAGTCAAACATACAAGAATATAAGTTATTCCCCAATTGATATATGGTCAAAGGATATGAACAGGCAATTTTCAGAGGAAGAAATTAAAGATATCTATAATCATATGAAAAAATGCTCCAAATCACTTTTGATTAGAGAGACGTAAATCAAAACAACTTTGAGGTACCACATCACTCCTATTAGATTGGCAAACATGACAGATCAGGAAAATGATAAATGTTGGAGAGGATGTGGGAGAGTTGGAACACTAATTCATTGCTGGTGGAGCTGTGAGCTGATCCAATCTTTCTGGAGAACAATTTAGAACTATGCCCAAAGGGCTACAAAAATATGCATGCCCTTTCACCCAGTAGTAGCTCTTCTAGGACTGTATCCCCAAGACATCATAAAAATGAGAAAGGGTCTCACATGTACAAAAATTATAGCAGCACCCTTTGTGGCAGCCAAAAATTGGAAATCAAGGGCATGTCTATCAATTGGGGAATGGCTGAATAAATTATGGTATATGAATGTAATGGAATACTATTGTACTATAAGAAATGATGAACAAGAAGACTTCAGAGAGGCCTGGAAAGACTTATATGATCTGATGCTGAGTGAAAGGAGTAGAACGTAGTACATAGCAATGATCACAGTGGTGAGAGTTTCTTCTGGTAGACTTGGAACTTCATTGCAATGCAAGGACTTCAATAAATTCCCAATGGTCTTTTAAGGCAAAATGCCTATCACATCCACAGAAAGAACTATAGAATTCAATCACAGAATATAGCAAATCATTTTTGTGTGTGTGTATTACACTTTGGTTTGTTATATGATTTCTCCCACTCATTTTAAATCTTCTACACAGCATGAATATAGTGAAAATGTATTTAATAGGAATGTATTTGTAGAACCTATTTAAAATTGTATGCTGTCTCAGGGAGGGAGGGGAGAGTTGGGGGGAGGAAGGGAAAAAAAGTCTAAGTAATATGGTAGTGATTGTAGAACACTGAAAATAGATACAATTAATAATAAAAAAAAATGCTTCCAGAAAAAAAAAAGAAATATTTCAATAAAAACATAGGGCATTTTTTAAAAAATCTCTCTTTGTATCTCTAGAATATAATGCCTGGTAAATACTAGGTATGTACACACACATACACAGACACACACACACTAATAGGACTATCAAGTTTTGTACCCTAAAGGCAATAGAATTAAGGGTCAATAAAGGTCATCCTTGTTTCATCCTTATAGTCCATAATGTAAGTCAAGGGTAAGGCTCAAGCATAAGCATAAGTCTTATGCACTGGGCAAAGGGTAGGGAACCTGCAGCCTTGAGGCCACATGTGACCTTTTGGTTCTTGGTTTTGGCCTTTTCAGTGCGTCCAAGTTTTACAGAACAAATCCTTTTATGAAGGGTGCTTGTTCTGTGAAGTTTGGATTCAGTCAAAAAACCCCACATGTGGCCTTGAGGTTGCAGGGTGCTCACTCCTGTGTGACTGGGTTATTATAAATTGCATTCTTAAATATGGAATACAGAAAGGTACTTTGGAATGACCCCTTTTTCTCTCTTATAGTACTAGCTTCATCCTTGATATTTTCTGAACCCCTCCTTTTTCTGGGTGACTGTGTCAATGAGAGAACACTGCCAGTAGGAATGCTAATAAGGACATTCTTGTAAAGGTTGTATAAACAGACTATGGCAGGCACTTAGTCCATCATATCACCCAAAGGAAGACAATTACAAATGGCTGTCTTATAAAAAGAGTCTAACCTACATTTATAAGAATGAATTTTATGAATTAGAAAAGGTATCAATGGGAAATTTCACAATTCTATAACCGATTATTAAACATAAAAAAGTTATGTTGCTAGCCTGTTGGAAATTATCCACAGTTTTTAATTCTGTTTTCTAATTAGCACAATTAAGGACAAATTCTATACTCTAGTGAGGTGATAACTCCTGTCAACTTCCTTCCTCTGAGCTTATTTATTTAGTGATTCTTTTGTTTGGTGTCATTTTTAGGACCAGTATGTAGATGAGTACTAGATACCTTGAGGTTAATCCCTTAGCCTCACAAATAGAGAGATTTTAGTCAATGGAAGAAAACATTGTTAGCATTCAATAATTATGCAGATGTGGTCATCATTTTAGATTAGGTACAGAGGACCCAATTTTTGTATCTATGAAGTATAATGAGGCTTAAGAGTAGAGAAGAATCTAGAATGAGAAAGGAAACACAAGCATTTCTGAAGCCTAACTGGGAAATTTGTCACATGGAGCAAGGAATAAGGGAGTGGGGGTGATGTATACAGTGCAGACAAGCCTTGGAAAAGAACCTAGCTATAATCTTTTCTGAATAGGATAACAGTCCATCCTTTCTCCCTGCATTCCTATATCTGCTGTCTCACAAAGTCACTCCCTCAACCTGGTCTACCTTCTGCAGTTCCACAAATGCATAGCTCACTGAATTGTTTTAAGGTACACATATGAAGGTTTCTAAATCAATGTCAGCAAATAGGTCAAAGTCCTACCTGCATCTGGTTTACTTATCCTGAAGATAGGATTTAGTCCTTCCATTCATCAAGACTCAATTTGATTACTCAATTATAAGAGACTTAATTACAAGATGGTATTTTGTCTTTTGTTTTGATGAAAATGGAGGTGGGCCATGGTAGTTTATCACAACCTGAATGATTTTGTATTTTGTTCTTTGTTTTAGTTAGCATTACAAAGGAGACACACTGCATATATTAAGCATAATCTCCAACCTCAGATCTCAAATGTTGCTTTAAGTTCCAGAATGAACATAGTCTGAATTACTGTTTCAGCTCTGGGGAAGATATATTTAGGCTTGTTTATAAAGCGTAAATTAGAGAAAGTGCTATGGTGCAGTACTGTAACATTGGTACCTGAATCCAATCAAAGGGGAACTCATTTCATTCCCAATGAATCGGAGATGAGCTTTAGAAAGTTAAACAAAGAGATAGATAGAAGATAGGTACATAGATAGAGAAACAGACAGACAAATAGATAGATAGATAGATAGATAGATAGATAGATAGATAGATAGATAGATAGATAGATAGACAGATAGATAGACAGATAGATAGATAGATAATTTTAAATAGAATGATAAAAGTTGAAGGAAAAAAGAGTCTCATGAGCAAATCCGGTCTACTGTTTGTTTTTTTTTTTTTATTTTTCTCCCAGTTATGTTAAAAAAAAAATCAGCCACAAGGCTGGGGACCCTAGGGAGAGTTTAATTAGAGTTAATTACTATTATTTAAAAATAGACCTGTTCCTACTAATCAACATTGTTTCAATGGGTTCTTGGTCTCATTCTGTGGAGGAATTGGAATTGAGGTATTTTAAAGTGACAAATGAATGTGTTTATTCTTTTCTCCACCCCAAGCTGACACAGCTTCTACCTGTCACGCCACGACATTTACGTCTCCTCCTCTCCACCTTCATTTGCAGCCTTGCTCCATGATTTGAAACAAAGAATGCAAACTGCAAACTGCATATATTCCAAATAAGTTTTGCTTTTAAAAAAGGAAAACAACATCTCTCATCCCAAGTGAAAATACAGATTTTCCCTTCATTTTTTAAAAGATGAGGGTGTTATCAAATCCTTTGTTCAGTAAGAGACCTTTCCCCAGCCCCTCACCCACTGCTAGTGCCTTGCCTTCAAGATTATCTTAGTGGTATAGGGATAGAGTCATGGAAATTTGTATAATCTGGCCTCAGAGACTTACTAACTGAACAAGCCACTTATGTCTTTCTTCCTCATTTGTAAAATGTGGATGGTAATGGTACCTGGGGCATATGGGGTATTCAAGGAGGTCTAGCACCTCTGGTGTGAGAGCTTGCCAAGCCCTTTTCAGTGCTGCTCATTCACCCTTGGTGTCTATCTGTTCCCTAACAAGAAGCTATCACAGCCACAACTCAATAAAGGGTAACCCACAGGCCTCACACTTGCCAGGTAATTACAGGGGTGTCTGCCTCAAGCATGTGAAGACATACCTCTTGTGGAATGGGTAGATGAGAATAATTTGTTCCAACGGCCATGAAGGTGGCTGAAGCAGGGGCTGTGGAGACCTGGGAGCTTGGTCAGACAACAAAGATGTCAAAGTTACCCACTGCATCCTGGGTCATTGACAGTCATGTTGACTTTTGACTAACTTCTGGACGTTGATGATTCTGGAAGGGAGAGTGAGGCTGAGGACTTTGTGCAATTCTGCCTCACTTAAATCGAGTTCATGAACAAGCTGTCACCCAATATGCCATTTGACCTCTTCAAAAACAAAGGAGAAGCAATAACTGCATCTAAATAACAGGTTGTTTTGAGAATCAAATGATATAAAATTCAAAGCCCTTGGCAAATCTTAAAGTGTTCTATCAGAGATAGATATAATTTCTATTTAAACTGTGTATCTTGTATATACAAATTTTGTGTGTTTTCTATAGTCCCTGCCCACTTTTACCCATAAAAATGTGAACTCCTTTTGTCTTTTTCTGTATCCTTAGTGCTTAACATAGTGCCTGACACATAGTATCTACTTAACAATTGATTAATCCTTAAAGAATTAGTACAGAGACCACCTCCTCTATGAAGCCTTCTCTGATTACAAGAAAGAAGTGTGGATAGCCTAGGAAGCTAAAGTAATTCCATTTTGTCTGTAGTTCTACCTAGCCTTTGACTCTGTTTGTATTGCAACACCCACCCCTGTCCATGACCCTTCTTACTACTGAAACATCTAGGATAGTTCTATTAGGGCAGTGTTAAGAGACAGCTAAACTGAAGGAGAAACTTTCCTGCTACTAACCCCTAGCAAAAGACCCTGTTCATCACCAGGTACCCTACAGGCAATTCACCTCTTGCCCAGATCAAAACCTACATAAACTCTGTCCTTTTGTTCAGGTAATTTCTGCCCATGTGGGTGAGGTTCCTTTGCTGGCAAAATCAACAAACCCCTGTTGGTTCATAATTTTTTTTTAGTTTGGTTTGGGTTCTGGTTTTGGTTTTGTTCTACTTGTTCCAGCAATGACAATTTTACCCACTGAAGTGATCTCTTTCCTCCTGGAACTCATAAAATGTTACTGCTAGAAAAATTGTAGAAATTAGGTAGTCCAGGTACCTTATTTTAAAAACAGAAACAATGACACTCAGTGAAAGAAAATATCTTGTAGAGTATCACAAATTAAGCAAAATCAAGAAATGAATAGAAGTCCCATGAATTCCAGTCTGGTGGCTTTTTATTTTTTGTTCCATGGCAAGAAACAATAAATCATGTACTCATTGGACCAGAAGGCACCTTTGAGAACCTTGAGTCTAAGCCTCTGTAAAACCATCCTTTCTAAAACTCATTTAGCTTTTATGCTGTATTACCTCCTTCTGTTTGTTGTAAAAGAGGTAAAGTGGTACATAGCCAAATGATCACTGGATTAGGAGTTAGCATAACTGGATTTAACTTTTGACTTTTTCCCAAACTAGTAGAATAACGCTTCAATTTAACCTATTTTACCTCAGTTTCTTGCCTTTAAAGAGAAAAGGTTGGACTAAATGATATCTAAAAATAGTTTCCAACTTTAAGAATCTACGAACCTTGTCATAAGTATTATGTCTTGTCTACAGTCTTAGAGACTATCTTCTCATTAACATAATTAAAACAATTTTCACACTGCATGCAGGTGATAGGTTTGTTGACAAGTCTTTCTTCATCTTTGTGTGTATGTGTGTGAGAGCATGTATGTGTATTTGTTATTAGTTTATTATGTGACAGTTGCTGTTTTATTTTCAGGAAAAATAAAGAGATAAGCACTTGATAACATTTAATGAATAGGGAGATATCGGTGAAGAGGGTGAAATACTGTTAGAATCCAACAAACATATAGAGATCATAATCAATACTTCACAATATACATTAAGCAATCATTTGCCTGCATCTCTAAAGTACTTAGCCATAAATGTAGAGAACAATCAAGAACAAGCCATACAATATATATTGGGTACCCATTTTGGTTCATCTATGCAGTACTATAGGCCTGTGAAACATGGACAGTCTACCAGTGCCACACCAGGAAACCAAATTGCTTCCATTTGAACACTTAGGAAGATTCTGAGGATCACCTGGCAGGGTAAGGTACCAGACACTGAGGTCCTTGTTCATGCTGAGCTGTCAAGCATTCAAAACTATGCTTTGGGGAGTGCAACTCTGATGGGCTGGCCACATTGTTCGAATGCAAAATGTATGCTTGCCAAAAAGACTTTTACGGAGAACTCACATGGGACAGATGATCACATGGTGGTCAGAAGAAGCAATACAGGGACACTCTCAAGGTCTCTCTCAAGAACTTTGAATTTGACTGTGCAACATGGGAGACCCTGGCACAGAACCACTCAGCATGGTGTGCCCACATCAGAAAGGACACTGTGCTCTATGGGCAAAACAGAATTGAGACAGCACAAAGCAAATGTAGGATGCACAAATTTGGAGTAACCACCCCCAATATTCACGTGGACTATCTGTGCCCAACCTGTGGTAGAGGATTCTGAGCTCGTATTGGTCTAATCAGCTACAGTAGGACTGAAACTTCACTTTATCATGGTGATGTCATTTTGTTCCTCTTTGAAAATGAAGGACAATAACCAATCAAACTTAAGTACAGAAAGGAATCCAGAACCAGTCATCTGACAAAGATTCATTTTCTTGATCATTTGCATCATCCTTCCTTCTACTAGACTGGAAACTACATGAAGACAAGGGTCACATATCCTAGTTTTTTTTTTAAATACCTCATTATACTTAGCACAAGTTCTTGCATATCTAATATTCAAGAATGTTTGATTCAACATGGTGATCATAATCTTCATGTAAATATTTTAAGGCCTTAGTGAACTTTTAAGTTCAATGGAAGTTAGTGATAAAATGTGGCAGTCAGAAAAAAAAAAGTGTGTTGATAGACTTAGCAAAGAATGAGGATTGCATAGAGCATAAAGTGATGTTCTTGGATTCAGAGAGATCTGGGCTCAAATCCTACCTTCTCTTTTGGGTCTCCCTATGGCAGCTTATCTCTCCGTTCTTGAATGAATGACACAGACCAATTTCTGGGTCCCTTTGGATAGACTCTGCAGTTTGGTAAAATACGTAAGAGCTTGTATCCTATTGCTCTCACCTTGGAGAACACTGAGACATCAGAAGAGGACTTTCATGAAAGCTAACTAACTAACTAACTAACACCCCAAAGTGCCAGCAATTCTAGCTTCACATATGAATCTTGTATCGACACTGCTTATCCCACTCACAATGTCTATAAACTTCAAACTATTTTCATGATAAAAGGTTCCCATTGTGCCAATAAATATATATCACCATATTTCATATGGAGAAGATAAAACTTCAAAAAGTTGAAGGAGACATATAGAAGAGGTAGCAAACTTTTTTCTGTTGTTCAAGAAGTCAAAATAGGACCTAATGATGTATATAATATTGTGGTAGAAGCATAAGAAAGGATTTTATGAGCTGCTATGTAACAGAGTGACTATTTCCATCAATGGAACAATTATATAATCTGAATCTAAATTGGAAGGGATCTAAGAGCAATCTAGTCTAACCGCATACCTGGTCCACATATAACTTCTACAACACCTTGATGAAGCATGGTGGAAAGGAAATTTTGGATGACTGACTGCCCATTGAAAGAGTCTGCACTAACAGAGGTTCTTAATTTAGGTCCATGGATAGATTTCAGGTAGTCCATGAACTTAGATTAGGAAAAAGAAAACCTTAGATTTTTCCCTAATCTTTGGTTTTCTATTTGTGTGTGTGTGTGTGTGTGTGTGTGTGTGTGTGTGTGCTTTCGAACATTGTTTTGAAAAGAGGTCTATAACCATCATCATACTGCCAAAGGATTACATGTAACCAAAAAAAAAGTTAGATATTGTGCTAAATCATCTCTAAGGTTTCTTCTTTTTCCAAATTCTAGAATTCTAGAAGATTGATGTTACTGGCTAAAGCAAAGGATTTATCTGTGTTCCAATTATTCATAGTGATCCAGTCCCCCACTGCTCTGGATAATTGAGAGTTGGCTGCTTTAAGGTAAAGTGTTTATTATCTCACTCTCTTTGTGAAAAAATTGCACCATCCTGTTGGTTAAATGGATAAAAACCCTGCTGTGTTGAAGCCTTAGGCCAACTAGCATACCTTCTTTGGCTGGATGTAAAGCCTGGGTATTTCTCCTTGTCAGTGGGCAAAAGGTCAGTTTTGCTTTCCAGCACCTCTCACTCATTGAGGGTGGCTCTTTAGAGCCTATTCTATCATTTGTGTCATTTTAGTGTACAGATGAAGCTATCTTTTGTACAGCAAGATCAAGGGCAGACTAACAGCTGTTAGCATTTATCAGGTGTGGCTGCCGAATATTCAGATAATCAGAAAAATGAAAGTGAATCTCACAGAGTGTTCTCATTTTTAGTGGGCATTGCTTCTTTCTGAAAGGGTTCTGTCTGTGGGACCTCTCTTGACCTGTCAGAGGAAAAAGGCTTGTTCCAGAACATGATATTTTTGCCCTCAGGGTTTTAAGAACCCATTTGATACATGCTTAAAGAAAGGCAGGTTCACTTGTACTTGAAGTATATTCATAAATTCTCACAAAGAATTCCACTTGGTGATATTTTGTAATCAAAATAGCCATGCATTTGGGATAAGAAGACCTGGGTTTGAATCCTTCCTCTATCACTCACTGCCTACGTGGTTTAAATTCTCTGGGCCTTGGTTTCCTCATCAGTAAAATATGATGATTGAATTTGATTATCTTCAAGAACTCTTCCAGCAATAAATTCTATGAAATGTTTTCGTCGCGTTAATTAACTCAACTTTAGTTATTAAACACCTTATCCACTAGCTCAACCTCTCCTTCCCTCTAATTGGAGGGCTGGAGGGTAGAATACTGAACTCTTTCCTAATCTTTTCTTTTATACAGGGCTGGGATCTGAACTTTCCAACTAATTTTCTACTTTTCAGCAGCAACTCTGCTTGACTTGGACTCCACAGAAAATGATGCTCCAAGGCTGAATAACTTAAAATTTTGGCAATCTAGAGTGAAGACCTAGTTACCTGGTCCCTGTTATGGATTATTTTATAGTGATTCCCATTTAGGTCACCTCATATAAGCTATGAGGTAGGTAATGCTTTTGCCTAAGGGATTTTTTGTTCAACTGAATAGGGCAGCTAGCTGTAGCTGTGGATAACATGAGAGCCCTGGAGTTAGAAAGACTCATCTTGGACTCAGACATTTAATAAATATGTGACTCTGGGCAAGTCACTTAACCTTGTTCACCTTAGTTTCCTCATCTGGAAAAAATAAACTGTGGTTGGAAATGGCAAAATACTCTAGTATCTTTGCTAAGAAAGCACCAAGTGGAGTCATCAAGAGTTAGAAAACAACTAAGTATTAACACACATTGCTTTTCATGAAGGGATTTGTGTTACATCAACAAATAATTCGTTAATACCTCTCACTCTTCCAATGACTTTGCAACTTGCATCCCTTATTCAAATGTAAGTATATCAAGTTAAGGAAACATTGTGTTATTTGTCTTTGCATACTCAGTTCCTAAAACAGGGCTTTGCACAAATCATCCATTTTATGGATGTTTGTGTATTTCAATTCAAAACTCCTTGAGAAGAAAACCCCTATATTGTATTTCTTTTTTTTTTTTCAAAGTTTAGCATAAGAACCTCTACTTTCCACAGACTTACTACATGTTTTGTGATTGTGACAGTGGAAATTTGCAATCTAGCATTGGCCTTACAATCAGAATATGTAGGTCCAATCTCAAATAGGCTATCTTCTAACTGTATGGAATGGACAAGCTATTTTGCTTTTTTTCTCACTTTTGTTTTCTCATCTGCTAGAACCCTGAATACAGTTGTTGAAATTCCTTCCATGTAATCCATTGAAGTAGATCACCTGAATGACAGCATTTTTGTTTTTATAAACAAAGGGAGCATCACCCTTTACTTTGGCTAAGGAGTCTAGACCAAAATGCCTACTAGAAAAAAAGATTGAGTCCTTTCTTGAGAGAGTCAAACTAACTCACTAATATTTTTTTTGCCCAAGCCATCCTATCCCCTGCCTCAGCCTTTCCTGGATCTTTGAGAACTTGTGCTCCAGTTTGCAGTCATGGATATAGGTAGCAGAGGATAGCAACTAGAATACTTATCTTCCTCCAGCCAATATTAACCCCCCTGGGAATGATAGAACTCCCTTCCTTTGACCTCACAATGACTAGCTCCTTCCTCTTTGATCTTTGGAGTGATTTTTCATTTAAACTTACTCAAAATGCTTAGGTCCACCCCTTGGGCTCCTTGTACTTCAGATGAACAATTAGATGGTTTATTATAGGTGCTTTATCTTCAGAGTTGTGGATTCTGTAACCATGCCAAGGTAAAATATTCTAAGGTGAGAATTGATGCAACCCTCCTATAATATAGAGATCAGTGCTGTCTGCTGATTGTTCCCTATACATATTAAGATATCTTTTAGTTGCTTGCATTCATTAATGCCTACTACTGAGGCATTGCCTAGTTTGCAAATTCCTAGTATGTTAATCTTTAGCATTATGGAATAAGAAATTAGAATGGATGGGATTTCTTGTGCCTTCCCAAAATGATGTCATTCTGTATTTTCATATTGCTATTACATATTTTAAAATAATATGGGACTATGATAATAAACAATGATTTTTTTTCTGTGATAGGCTAAGATTTTTGAGAGGGAGAGAGAGACAGAGACAGAGAGACAGAGACAGAGACAGAAACATGCATACAGACACACACACAGACAAAAACTAAAAAAACCATGGTTTATAATTATTACAAACCAATATGTTTTAAAAGTGATTTTAACATCTGGTAACAAGTTCACTAATTTCCTTTATCTTTCTTAAAACACTTCTAACATTCTCCAAATTCCTTATTCATTTTTATGAATATATAGAATAATTGCCTAATAATTAAGAATAATAAGTTTCAGTTTAATTTACAAAGAATTGTAGTCTTTAGCAAATATTCAAACACTGGAAGATTTCAGTGAACATTGATAGGTAGTACTCTAATAACCTAGTAGTAGGTAGTACTCTACTAACTCCTAGCAAGGTAAGCAGTCTCATGCAGTGTCAAAATTGCCAAGTAAAGGACTTTTTCTTCCAAAACTTGACATTTCTTAAACCATCACTCATAGGATTTATGTGAAATAAAGAAGGTATGTAAACATATTTGTCTTATTTACAAGAATTGCTTAGCATTTCTAGTGGACAAGGCCACATGCTTGTAACATGGCAGCAGTTAAATGAACACAACCACTTTTCTCCTTTGTGACCCTATTCCAGCTCCTGAAAATTTTGAGTTTAACCTACAATTTCGTGTAACAATCTTTCCGGCTCTTGCTTTTGACTTAAGGTCAGCGGATTCCTTCAGAGTAGTAATAAAACCTCTCTGTTGATTATTAACCTTTAATTCTCATAGAATTAAAATACTCTTCTGATTTCTTGACTTTCTTTCCTGGAGATATTTTGAGTAAAACAAGCAAAAATGAAAATTTCCTGAGAAATGCCAGGAAGGAATTCTTGCATGGAAATTGACTACTCAAGAGACCTTTAATGACAGTCTATGACATGGTCATCAATCATGTACAACCTTCCCCTAAGACTCTGTTGTGTCTTTTTCTCTTCTGTTTTTATACTATTTCACTTGGTGATATCATCTACTCCCAAACCTCTATCACTTGACTGAACTTTTTTACTGACTGTCTAATATGTCTGAAGTGTTTTCCTCCTAATCTCCACCTTGTAGCTTCCCTGGCTTCCTTTAAGTCTCATTTAAGTGCCATCCTTTCCCCAAAATCATCTTCCCATTGCTCCTTATTTCTTAGTGCCTTTCTTTCTGAGGCTGTACACAAATGTATCTATGTTGTTTGTATGTAATTGTTTGCATGTTATCTCCTTCATTAGACTGTGAGCTCCTTGAGAGTGAGAACTTTTAAAAATTGTCTTTGTTTGTGGTCTCAGTGCTTAGCACAATCTCTGGCAAATAGAAAGTGCTTAATTATTTACAAGTCCATAATCCTCAAGCTGATAGAAGATTGATTATCTCTCTAACATTTCTGATAGATTCTATATTATGAATGAAGGAAATTTGGAATATAGGGGAGATAATGTATAAAATACAAGAAAGTCAGTCAGTAAGTCAACAAGCACTTGTTAAATATATACTAAGTGAAAAATAAATGCAAAGGAGATGTGTAGGTAGAATGTAATGAATAATTTGAAGAGGGTAAGCTCTTTCAAAAAGAATTAGGAAATAACAGGATGAATATAAAAGAAATGATCATGGGAAATGGCAGTGAAGCACACCTTTCTTTCTAATCATAAGGCACAGCATAAGCAAAGACATGGAGAAAGGAAACAAGTGATTGGACCCAATCTGTCATATCCTTTTCTTTCTGTGTATGCATACACAGAGAATAAAGATGTATACGATTCCTTTACAGAAATTTTACCTAAAACTATAAGTGCTAATATATCTGATGATAGTATAGATTTACAAATGGAAGGGAACTTCAGAGTTAGTGTAGTACAGTCAATTTCACAAATAAGGCATCAGAAGCTCAGAGATATTAATTGATTTTCCTAAGCTTATATATGTGATAATGACTCAGATCTTCTCCCTCAAAATTTAGTGAGATTTCCATAGTCCAGACCCTGATATGAATCCTATGTATTCATAATTTTTAAATGCCAATAGGAAAATATAGTACAAAGTCTTGTAGATGCCTGTTAAGAATGAATTTATGAATGGTACTGAAAGCTCCCAAAATCAATGAGTTTGCCAGAGGCCTGATTGCCCCACCCTCTAAATATTACAGTAATGAGAAAATATCTAAGCATAGGAAAATAGCCAGCCTTCAAAGATGTTTTCTGAAAGACACAAGACATCGTCTACTCTCCTTTTTTTCATATGGGTGTATTCTATTTATTAGCTTCCACACTACAGTACTTCCAGCCCAGACAATATCAAAGCCCACGCTTTTATAGCATTACTCAGTGAAAAAGGTGAACAGAGAGAGAGGGGAGGGAATGGAAGGGAAGGGTTCAATCTTTTCCTGTTCCAACTCTCTTCCCTAATGTGACTATATCCAGTTACTTTTTAGCTACTTATCTCTCCTCATTCTTACAATTTTTCATTCATTCATTCCTGTTGTTTTCCTCTTTATATCAGCATTTCTTAACCTGTGATCTACAGAAACTTTGCAGATTTCAGGGCATTCATGAATTTGGGTGGGAAAAATACAACTTTGTTTCAATAAAATTAATTTTCTTTTCAATTTTCCTTATTTCCTTTATCTAAAAACTCTCTGATGATGAGTTTATATGTTTCAATAAACTTCCAAAGAGACCCATAAAATGCGCGCACACACACACACACACACACACACACACACACACACAGAGTATCTTTATTTTAAAGGTTTGAATGAATTTGCAGCTCTCTTTCTTAATCAAATAGCATTTATTAGGATTTCTTTATGTATCAGGCATTGTACTAAGTGTTAGGGATACAAAGAAATGTAAAAACAAAACAAAATAACAAACAAACAAACAAACAAACAAACAAAAACCCCCTGATCTCAAGGAGTTCATACTTTAGTGCATGAGACAATACGCAAATATTTACATATGAACAAGGCATATAGAGGATAATTGGAGAGTAATTTCAGAGGGAAGATATTAAGAAATAGAAAAAGATTATTAAATTATGCAGAAGGCAGAACTTTATGTGAGAACTAAAAGGAGTCAGGGAAGCTAGTAGGCAAAATGAGAAGGGAGAGCATTCCAGGAAAGGAGAAAAGTCAGTGAAAATACTTAGAGTCAAGAGATGAAATTATTCAGGGATACAAAGCAATTATTTGCTTTAATTGCTGGTTATAAAGGGTTTTAAAAGCTAAACAAAGGATTTTATATTTGATTCTGAAAGGGATAGGTAAACACTAGAGTTGTTTGAATAAAAGTGGGTGTATAATATGGTCTGATTTTCATTTCAGGACAATTGTGTCAAGTACAGATTAAAAAAAAAGAAACACTAGAAGGAGGGAAGACAACCAGGAGGCAATAATCAAGGTGTGAGGGGATGAGGACCTAAACAAGGGTGGTGGAAGTGTCAAAGGAGTTAAGGGAATGTATAAGAAAGATATTAGGAAGGTCAAAAATCAGAAATTTACCAATGATTGGGTTTGGGTATGAGTTTTTAGAGACAGTGAATTGAGGATGGCACCTGGGTTAAGAACCCAGGTAAATGAGAAGATACTGATATTTTCATGAGTAATAAAAACATGAGGAAGAGAGAAAGATTTGAGAGGGAAATACAACTCATTAGGTTTTAGACACATTGAGTATAAGATGTCTATAATACATCCAGTTCAAGATATTAATGTGTAGTTGAAAAGGAGAGACTGGAAGTGAAGTCAAGAGAGAGGTTAGGTGCAGACCAGAGCTTTTTAAACCGTAGTTCACAACCTACATAACCTAATGTGGAGATCCTGAAAAACTTATCAACAAAAAAAGGTTTCTGAATGTGGTATGACCAAAAAATAATTCAAAATCAAATGCATAATGAATCCAAGGTGTTTCTGGTAGCTCTTACCCAAGTTGTATGACACACTTTCGCTGCAGCCTTGTTTCTGAACACACATGCTCACTTTGCATTGTGCATACCAACACACCACACAACTCTGACAAACACTGCCAGAAATACCTTGGCTCACATTGAAGATTTGT
This sequence comes from Notamacropus eugenii, assembly GCF_028372415.1. Taxonomy (NCBI): domain Eukaryota; kingdom Metazoa; phylum Chordata; class Mammalia; order Diprotodontia; family Macropodidae; genus Notamacropus; species Notamacropus eugenii. Next base: position 685,143,254 of record NC_092872.1, read on the forward strand.
ATGTATGTTATGAAGTACAGTGTGTTTACTGTACATATAAAGTTTTCTGCTCTTACAAAAACATAATTGTTTAATTAACAAAAATAAAAACATTTAATATATTGTTATTATCATTCCTCAGAATGTAAATATCAAATTAGTATACCCTTGGACTGCATTGTTTTAGAATGTTTGATTTTAAAAAGTGCAGTTATCTCCTTTTACAGAAACGTAAGTATTTAATTGCATCAAGTAAAGACAAAAGCCCTCTAATAATATTTCTCCACTATCACTGCCATCTGTGTATATAAGTGTAGATATCATTAAAAAAAATTAAGCAAAAGCAAATGCAATTTCATAGACTAAAGATGGTGTTTATTTGAGAAATTATTAGCAATATTTATATTTTAGGATCAACATGTTTTCCAATTATGGATAAGTGACTAAATTTAGACAGAAGAGGTAAAAATATTGATGACAACGTAGCAGAATCTTTGTTACTAGACTGTAGTACACCTAAATTGACAATAAAAAGAAAATATGTTGAATCAATTTTTCAATATGGATTTACTTCTAACAATGATAATGGTATGGGAAAACCTCTTTGCTTAATTTGTAATGAAGTTTTGGCTGTGGAGAGCATGAAACCAACCAACCTGAAATGACATCTTAATACCAAGCATTCAGCGTATTGCAATAAACCAAAATAATTTCTGAATGACTTTTGAAATCTTCAAACAAAGAAAAACAATGTTTTGAAAAATTTGTTACTGTCAATGAAAAGTATTGTATCTTATGAATCTTCTTATTTAATTGCAAGAACTGAAAACACCACACAAAAAGAGAGGATCTTGTGTTACCTGCTGCTATTAAAATATCAGAAAGAGTTCATGGGGAAAAGTATGGGAATAAAATTGATGAAATTCATTCATCAAATGATACTGTTTCCAAAAAATGTCTGAAATTAGTAATGAACATTTTCAGCAGCTTATTACCAAGCTTAAGGACAACCCAAGGTTTGCAAATCAGGTGAAACAACTGATATTTCTAACATGGCGCAATTATTTTATGTAAGATACATTTGTTTTGTCACCCTTTGAAAGGGCCCAGAAGAGGGGAAAATATATATCTTAAAGTCAATGAATTTTTCCCAAATTAATGTTTACAGTAGAAAAATTATGTTGGTGTATGGATGGTGCAGTAGCAATGATGAACGAGAATGTTGGATTTGTAGCTAAAGTTAAAGGTGGTGGCAATGAACATATCATTTGTATTTACTGCATGATCCATTGGGAGACACAGTCAAACATATACATACATACATACATATATATGTATATGTATGTGTATATATATGTCAAATCAGATTAAATGTGGTGCTTCAATATACTATCAAAATCAGTAACTTCATTAAAAGTCACCCCTTTAACAGTTGTTTGTTTTCAAATCTTTGGAAAGACTGGACTCCAATTAAAAAAGTTTATTACTACATTCAGAAGTAAGGTGGCTCTCCAGAGGGTAGAGTTTAAACAGATTATTGAAACTGAAAAATGAAGTTGTTTTCATTTTGACTGAGCAGAAATCCAATTTTGTTATTTTTTTAATAATGACTTATGGCTTTAAAAACTGTGTTATTTGTTAGATATTTTTAAAAAATTCAATTATTTAAATGTGTCCCTTTAAGGAAAAAATGTAACATTCATGTTAAAAGATAAAACTGAAATTTTCACTAAAAAAAAGTTAACACATGGGAAAATAAAATGGAAAATGGTTCTGCAGAGATGTTTAGAGCTATAGATGATTTTATAATTGAAAATAACTTTCCCAAGGAGTTAATCATAATAGTTATAATTAATCAGGGGAGCAGCTTGGTGGTACAGTGAATAAAGCACCAGTGCAGGAGTCAGGAGGATCTGAGGTCAAATCTTCCCTCAGACACTTGACACTCATTAGCTATGTGACCTTGGGCAAGTCACTTTACTCCAATTATCTCATCCTGGGTCATCTCCAGTCATCCTGATGAATACCTGGTCACTGGATTCAGATGGCTCTGGAGGAGAAGTGAGGCTGGTGACCTGCATAGCCCTTTGTCACTCAAAACAAAGTCAAGTGAAAGTCATGTCATTATTTCTCTGATGAGCAATGAAGGACAAACACACACACATATAATTGATAATCTGAAGTACCTGGAGACATGGTTTCAGAAATGCTTCCCTTTGATTTTGATCTTTTGAAAAATAAGTTAGATTCATACACCATAAACAGTTGAAATTTTAAAAAAATATCAGTCATCTGCCATTAAAAGTTAAAGAATTTGCTGAGTTATCAAGTGACCCAGGTTTAAAACTTGAATTTCCTAAAAAATCATTAAATGAATTTTTGCTTGAGATTAGGACAGAATTTCCAACAATTTCTGAAATAGTCTTAAACATATTTCTGTCATTTTGTACTATGTATTTATGTGAAGCAGGTTTCTCAGCACTGATGACTATAATATCAAAATATCATTCAATCTGAAAAATGTTGAAGATGTTCTAGCTCCTGTACTATCAAATATTCTGCCCAGATTTAATTCTTTATATAAAAATGAACAATCACATCCATCTCATTGGTATGCAAATTTACTTTTGTCTTTAATAAATGGTAAATTTATATGTATGTCAAATTATTATTTTAAAAATAAATTTCTTTATGACTTACTATGAGTAAATGTTTGATTTGTATGCCTATTTTATATAATTATATAACCAGGATCATATAAAACTTTCTCAGGTGGCAAGTGGAAAAAGTTTAAGAAGCCCTGGTCGAGACAAGAAGATTTGAAAGTCATCTTTATTGAGATAATAACTGTAATCACTGCATCTGATAAGCTCAACAAGTGAAATAAAACAGAAGGAGAAGGGAAGAAGGGCAAGGATAGAACCTTGGGGGACCTTTGAGATTATTGGGCCTAATATGATTAAAGATCCAGGGGAGCAGAAGAAAGGAGAGAGAAGAGATAATGGGAAAAGAAAAATTCTAAAGAGAGATTATCAATGAGAAGAAAGCATTGACAATTCAGAATCTGAGAAGAATGAGGGTTGAGAAAAGGCAATTTTGGCAATTAAGAGATTATTAAAACCTTTGCAGGGGAACAGTTTTGATTGACTGAAGTCAAAAGCCATAATGAAAAGAATTAAGAAGAAAGTGAGAGGAAATGAAAAGGAAGGAAAGGAAAGGGAATGAGCATTTAAACAGTACCTACTATTTGCTAGGAACTATGCTAAGCAATTCTTTTACAAATGTCTCATTTGATTCTCCCAAAAACCCTACAAGGTAGATGCTATTACTATCCTCATTTTACAGTGAAGGCAACTGAGGCAAACAGAGATTAGTTGACTTGCCCTGTAAAAAAAAGCCAATTAGTTTCTGGGGTCATATTTAAACTTGGGTCTTCCTGACCCCATCGCCCAACATTCTATCCACTATGCCACCAGCTTTGTGGGCTCCAGTGGAGTTCATGGTTCCTTCAGCCAAGCTTAACATCACATGTGTGTATGTGTGTGTGTGTGTGCTTGCATATGTGTGTGTGTACATGTGCTTACATGTGTGCTTGTGTTGGGGATGCTTGTGTTGACACAATTGAGGAAAGATATCATTAGTTTCTTACAGAAATCCTATAATTTATCCAGTCCATTCAGTCAACTTATTCTCCTAGTCTTGTCCCTGTCTCTCCCTCTACAACTTTACTCCATGTGGTGTGTGTCCCATCACTTCAATACACAACTGGAATTCATTAAGACTCAAACTCCTTTATCTCATAACCACTTATGATCCTAAGAAGGCTGCCAACAACAACAACAAAAATTGGACTTATTTATAAATTAAATATGAAAGAGATAAGTATTCCAGTCTTTCAAATGACAAGAGTAAAACTAAACTCCATGCTTTCCTTTCCTGGGTCTGTTCTCTAACACAAATACTACCAACTTAGCCTCCAGCTCATGAATTCCATTCAGAAGGAAACCATACTAGTGACACCCCTCTAAAATGGGACCAAATGTTCCAGTTGCTCCCAGGCTTGGGGAAATTAACATTTTTAGCAGTCAGTGGTAGAAATGTTCAAATCTCTTCTTTAGTCTCTGCTTCATAGCAAGTTAAATGAATAGATTCCAGCTAATGATGAAAAAGAAGAGACATCAGAGGAAAACTGATGGACAGAAATTAGAAAGCTTAGAGGCAGCCTACCTACCTGAAGATACCACTAAAGCGAGCAGTGTGATGGAGCTGTAGGTATCTTCACTTCTTTCATATTGCATTTTTAGCCTGGCATTAGAATCTTGCCCTCCATAAGGCTAGCCTTAGATATTCATGTTTCCTGGAGTCCTCATTTATCTATGGTCAGGAAAAAATAAATAAAAAGAGGAAGAACAGACAGGTGCTATGCTTTCAAACATAAATTGGAGGACTCGCCCACCCTGGCAGTTCAGAAATAGCAGTCTTCCTCATGAAATATCAATAACAGAAGGAAGGAAGGAAGGAAGGAAGGAAGGAAGGAAGGAAGGAAGGAAGGAAGGAAGGAAGGAAGGAAGGAAGGAAGGAAGGAATTGAGGGAGGGAGGGAAGAAGAAAGGAAGGGTGAATACAGAGTAGGAGTATTTATTTATATGACCTCAATCGTAGTTCTGTTATCAGTCCTTTCACTTTCAAGGCATACAGACAACAAATTGCCTTTACCCTCAGTTATACATGACCAGATGAAGGAAATGTGCATTGGACAGAACGCAGGCAAGAACATGACACATGATCTAATGGCTAAGTCCCAGCTGGCCAATCCTCCATTATAGTCTGCAGCTAATTCTCCTATACTATGTCAATGTAACATTCTACTTTGAGTTCATGTTAATGAATTTGGATTTAAAAGACTTGATTTGGATCTTGACACTTTTACTTCCTATCAATTACCCTGGAAAAGTCACATTATCTCTCAATTTATTGATCTAGAAAATGGAGGAAATAATACTTACACTAATATTGTGCTATATTAAGAGTTCAAAACTTTATCTGAAGGATCAAGAAAAAATTGATTTCATTGAAAACATACAATATCTGAGTAATGGCAAGTATAATAATCATAGTAAGTATTAATATAGTGTTTTGAAGTCTTCAAAGCACTTTGTATGTTATCTTATTTGGTTCTCACAACACTCCTATAAAGGAGATGCTATTATAATTCCCATTTTACACATAAGGATACAGAATGATTATGTAATTTGTCCAGGGTCACACAGACATTAAATATCTGAGACAGGATTGAACCCATCATTCTGAATCTAAGTCAAGCAATCCATCCACTGTAACACAAAATTGTTTCCATATTATATGTGTTCAAACTGAAATTGGAGGAATGGGAAGGCATCTAAATAACTAACTTAAATTTTAATGAAGCATGTCGTTCCCAACTAACTTGGTGAATATTGGAAAAATAGCTCCAAAAAAGCTTCTGACTATAGAGTAATTTCCAGATTTTCCTTTTAAAATAAAAGCTATGAACCAAAGCTGAGCATGATGACTGACTGCATCAATGAAAATGATCACCTCCATCCAAATAAGATGTAAATGAGGTGGAGACAATTTACCAAAGAGCTTCTTTGCAAAGATGGGGGTCAAGGATGGATTTAACTCTAAGTGCAAGTCCTTATTCAAACAAGAAATAATCCTACAGAAAGAAAGTTGAATTCATCCTTTCTCAAGAGTCTTATTAACCTTCAAGCTCTATGATACAAAAAAAATCTTTATTGCTCACATAATGAAAAAAAGAAACAATTGATATATCAGGTAATGTGTATATTTGGAACATGTTTATAATAGAATAAGATATTAATAGGAACATAGGAATTAGGCCTGAAAGAGTCCTAAGTCAGAAGTGTCAAAGGAGTCAGCCTGAACCAGATAAAAATGCAATTGGAAAATACATATACATATATATGTATGTATGTATGTGTACATACATATATGTTTGCATATATATGTGTGTTTTTATAGTGTGTATATGTGTGTGTATGTGGAGAGAGGGGGAGAGAGAGAGAGAGAGCAAGAGAGAGAGAAAGAGAGAGAGAGAGAGAGAGAGAGAGAGAGAGAGAGAGAGATTTGAGATATCGATAATGTTAATTTGTGGTTTTCCAAGTCAATATGCTACCTGCAGGGATTTATCAACATTTTCCTAAATGGCTCCATGGTAAAAATTGCTAATACTTCAGATGAGGAAACATGCCTATATACAACAAATGACTTGTTTAACTAAGGTCAAACAGCCTATATATATCAAAAATGCAATTTGAACCCAGCTGCTCTAACTTCAAATTCAGTGATCCCATATTCTCATCGTACTGATGCAGGCACTAAGGTCTGTAGAGGTTAAATAAATAAAAGTCACTCAGCTAATAATTGTCTCTAGTCTAACACTTGAATCCAAATCTTCTGACCTCAAGTTCAGTCCTCTATTCCATAATATCTCATTGATGATGTACTCCGGTAAAATTTGGAGAAAATGATTTCTGAGGTGACTTTAAATTCATTCTGACATTTTATGAACAGTTAAACAGGGTAATATATCAACATCTGCCAACTTACATAGTGTTGAGAGACCTGGAAGTCAAGGAGTAATTCTAAAAATGTGTTATTGAAGATATCCAACATGGCATAATGGACAGGTCCTGGAATTTGGAATCAGAGGGCCTGGATCTTATCTAAACTTATTTTTTTTTCCTCTTTTCTTAGCTTTGGGATATCTATTTTAAATCTCTGATAATAAATTTCCCATCCTGTGTAACATGCATTCTCTGATTTGTTTTTTGCCAGAGCCAAGTAGGCTACATCTCTCCTAAGGGTACAAGGTAATCCTGAGGGTTTTATGGATATATGTTTTCTCCTGCCATTCATTCAAACCCTCACTGGCTGTTTTCCCTTCATTGATACAGGCAAGTAAATACTCATCTCAATTTCATTCAAGCACTTAACAATACTTAGCTTTTCACAAAGGAATATTTTCTATAAAACCATAGCAAGGAGAATTATACAAACACTTTCTCTAATTCTTTCAGTTCATCTCTCCTTTATACTACCTTGGTTTTGGGGGTGACGAAGACTCAAAACTTAACTTGCATCCTATAAAACACCTTGGTCCTTAGGTTTCAAGGTGGTATCAATGCTAAATGAGTCTTCATTTCAGCTTTTACTGGCATTGGATGTAAAGACTGATGCTTGCTCCTTGGGTCATCAAAACTGGGTTAGCTGAATCATTCAGCCTAGACTCTGCATTCTTATCATTAGCTCTCCCAACAAAGGTCACAACAGTACAGAAAAAAAAAATGAAGGAAACATCCAAAGACTGAGTATTGTTTCTTGGGTTACCATGGAATTAGAGAGAAGGCTCTTAAGCAGTTCCCTATACCATGTGATCTCTCACCAGAAGCTGGGCATAAAAGTCCCTGAGGTCGCCTAGAATCAAATGAAACAAAGACAGGTGACTGAAACTGAATGAAGCCTTTTAAAATATATTGACATTTTTGCTTATGAAGAAAAATGAAAACAGGTCTTCCTAAATACATGGTTAATCAATCAATCGATCAATAAACATTAATTAAACACCTACTACATTCCAGGCACTGCATATAAAAACAGACAAAAGACAGTCCCTGCCCCCAAGAAGTTTATAATCTAATGGGGCAAACAACATGTTTGGATAAACAGAAAGAGTTAAGGAATGAAGACATGTTTCACAGCTCCACTCCCTCAAACTAGTGGAATCAAATTCAAATAGAAGCAGATCCCTGAGCTGCATATTGATTTAGGAAAAAAAAAAAAAACATAAATCAACATTAACTATATAGTAGAGAATTTTTGTTGTTGTTGTTGAATATTTCCCAATTACAATTTAATTTGATTTAGATACTCAGGAGTTTTGCTCATGATTGGTGGCTGTTGGACCGCAAATTTCACATTTCCTTTTTATGTAATTCTTCTGAACTCTAGCTTCTCACAGATTCTCCACTTGCGGAATGTAAGGCAATCAAATTAGGATCTTTGCTGGTTTTGTTTTAATAAAAGTGCCTCTGATTGAATAATGTGATTGGGGAGGATCTTTCCCACCCATAGATGTGTCTGCCCAATGTGGGAAGCTTGATTAGGGGTTGTTTTGTAGGAGGGTCTCAAGTACCTTTTGTTTTTTCTATTGAGGCACTGGATCAAAGGGTTATATCCTCTGGCTCTAAAAAGTGTATAAAAACCTCTGAAGGTGAGGTTTTACTTCGGAGCTTACTGACTGGAATTATCTCTTTGGTCAGAGAGACTCTGGAAAACCTCTAAGGAGGCCCCCTTCTCCCTCCCTGCCCCAATGGTCAGACATTTTGGAAGCATGACTATTGACTTTTGGTTTCTCTGAAATTTTGATTATGATTTTCTCTGATACCTGTGCTTGACTAAAGTGATTGTTAACCCCTTAAAAGTTCCTTTCCTTTTATGAATGCAGATCTAAGAACCTGTGGCAGCAGGGCCCCCTGTGCATGTTGGGGTACTTACAGGGACATTTCATCAAGTAAACAAGATGGGGACTCTTTATGCTCCATAAATCCATCTCACTTGTACATTGGAATCATTGAGTTAGATGACTTGCCATGATCCCTTCCTGCTCTAAAGCCCATTCATATTTGTTACTATTAATTTTACATGATTAGGCAAAATATAAGCAACATGTTTTGATAGAGTTTTGTGATCACAAAGCATTGTACATGCACATATGAACACATGAACACATCTCTGCTTCTCAAAACTATCCTATGAGGTAGAGAATAAATGTCTTAATATCCCCAAATGACAAGCGAAAATGTAGGTTTGGACACCTAAATGGAATGCTTCTACTATTAAAGAGGCATAGCTAAAAAGAACCAAGCTCAGATTTTTTTTTTTTAAGTGGTAAGTATTTTCACTACACCATGCCAGGATTTTGAGGGGAATAAATTGTTTATTGCCTTGTTGCAAAGAAGTAGAAGTATGCTAAAGTCCCTCTTTTTTTGTCATGTAAATGTCAAAATAGTTTGGGAAAAGTCTAGGATTTAACATTCTTCTCCTTCTTCTTCCCCAGCCCATTTTCAGAATTGCTAACTCTGCCAGAACTTCTTATTTGCACAAAATAGCAGCATTTTCCCAAGTCACAGGAAAACAAAAGGAGAAGGAAGTCACTGAAAGGCTATCCCAGAATTTGCAAGCTATTGATTTATTTTTTCTCTTTCTATTATGACCCTTTGATCTATGATTTTATCATCTGACCTGCTTTAAATTAAACTGGAGGAACTGTGGAGGAAATGAGTGATGGAAAGTGATAAGAGTTTGCCCCCATAAATCTGAAATGAAGACTGCAGACCACTAGCTAACCTGTGCCAATTGTTGAAATGCTGGTTCCAGTAATGTCTTCAAATTGGCAATTCTTATGGAAAATCATATTGGAATTAAGCTCGTTTTTAAAAAAGAAATCTTTGAATGTTTGGTCTAAAAACAGATGTTCATCTTGCCAAAAAGGTTCTCAGTTTTGCACATCCAATTCCTGTCTGATGGAGTTGGATTTCTTAAATATTACTCAGGATGAGAAGATTAGGAGAGGGAGGTGCTGATAGACAGACACTGAGTAATTGATATGGTGATAGATTAGGTTTATTTTTCTTTTTATTGCTGCTGTTTTTAGTTTACAAAGCAATTTCCTTGTAAGAGCTAGGTGAGATTTGTAGTGCAATCGATAAAACCAATCTATAAACAGCTAAGTACCTACTATGCCTCAGTCAATGAAATTATGGTTATGCCCATTTTACAGGTAAAGAAAGTATCACACAGGTCTGACAGGGATTAAAATTTCCACCTACTTCTTCTTACTTTAGGGTTGTGTGGGTTGTGTTTGTTTTCTTTTGTGTTTTTAATATGCTATGGAGCTTACTAATCCACAAACTTTATCTTTCTTCTAGCAGTTTTAGACTTCCCTGAGGTAACCAGGCAGTTAGCGGGTAGATTGCTTGACCTGGAATCAGGAAGACTTCAATTCAACTCTGGACTCAGACACTTAATAGCTGTGTGCCTTCAGACAAATTGTTTAACTTCCCTCAGTCTCAGTTTTATCAACTGAAAGTTGGGGATAACACTAGTGTTCCAAAGGTTTTGTGAAGACCAAATGAGATAGTATTTGTAAAGTGTTTAGCACAGAGTCTGGCAGAGTAGATGCTTAAATAAAGGATTATGCCATTCCATTCCCCCCTGCCTGTCTCCTGACTAGAGCACTGATTAAGTCAAAAAGAACTAGATTTATTTTGTCTCATCTGCATAACATCATATTCATTTTTTGATGTCAGATGCTCAAAAAGCCTAAAATAGATAAAAGATTGTTTTAAAAAAACAGAAGAGGAAAGTGGAAGGAAATGGATTGAGTAATCTACAATTTATTTTCCCAAAGAATGACTTTTGAGCCTGGGATAAAAGATACAAAGCCTGGTTTAAACACAACAACAACAACCCCTTTGTTGATTAGGGGATTGAAAATGGAGGAACTCAACTATGGTAACCACTTCTTGAAGATAATCTTCTACAGGAAGTATACAAGCTGAAGCTTTTAGCTTTAACTAATCATTATTATTAACAAGATGCCAAAGTAAGTTCTAACAATTTCTATCATTATCTACTAAATTTTGATGTCCTAAGGAAGGCTCATTCTTCCTGCTCTGCCTATGATTCTGTATGTGCTAGTTAATTAGCTTGTGTTTGCCAGAGAGTTTCAGAGGATCTTAGGATATTCTATCTAACTCCACACCCAAAATTTGCTCCTGATTTAATAACCTTGATAACCTATTAATATGAAATATCCTTTTTCATGAGGTTTCTGATTCATCAGCTGGTCAGAAGAAAAATTACTGAAAGGAATAACTGAAGTATTAATTAAGGACTCACAGGTGTGTTTTTGGTATAGTTGGGTATAGTTTGGTATAGTTAAATTTCACTTTCAAAACTTTGATGGATAATTGATCATGAAAATTTACAGAAGAAAGAAAGAAAGGAAGGAAGAAAAGAAGGAAGGAAGGAAGGAAGGAAGGAAGGAAGGAAGGAAGGAAGGGAGGAAGGAAGGAAGGAAGGAAGGAAGGAAGAAAAAAGAAAGAAGAAACAAAGGAAGATGGAAAAAAGAAAGGAAGAAGAAAAGAAGTCCTCATTTGAAATGAATATTTTCTTCTCTGATTTTTCAAATCTTCCAGATTCCCTTCAGTTGCTAATAGACTCTCCAAAATCATTAGTTATTTCAAACACATTACAAATCTACTACGTGATAAGCACTTTTTTCTAATATATAGATATTAAGACAAAAAGAAATGAAAGGAAAGAAAATAAAAAGGAAAAAAGAAAAAGAAAAAGGAAAAAAGAACAGGGAGAAAAGAGGGATAGAAAAAAGAAAAAAATAGAAAAGAGGAGAAAGAAAGGAAGAAAAAGGAAGGGATCAAGAAGAAAAGAAACAGTCCTGGATCTCAAGAAGCTTACTTTGTTCTGGTCAGGAAGCAACATATGCAGGGATGTACCACTGACAAATGATTAATAGTTGGCTCCTCAATAAACTTTAAAATTTTATGTGTATCACTACCACTTTATCTATAACTTTCCTAAGTCTTCACAATCAAAAGAGCAATAACTAAGCCCTAATTTTCAGTGTTTTGACTCCTGAGCACATTCTCTGAACATATGTATATGTGCATATAAGTATGCATTTTATATGTGTGTGTATGTATGTGTATAAATATACATGTATAAATACACATGTATATTTATATATACATATATTTATACACATACACATACAAAACAAATACTAAAGTATCACAGGACAGGAAGGTATTAGGTCCTTTGTGTACAAACATCTAAGGGAAATCAGGAAAAAAATCTTGTTTATAAAGTGAATCCTAACAAAGTACTGGAAGGGATTCTATGAGGAGGTGGTGAGGAAAGACTACATTCCAGACATGGGGATTGACCAGTAGTAAGTCACAAAAACTGAATATAGAGTTTTTTGTTTGAGAGAAAGAGATGATAGATAGTTTAATCTGAATTTACTTATCTCTGGAGTCAGGAATACTCATCTTTCTGAGTTCAAATCTGGTTTCAGATATAGCCCTTCCTCACTTAAATTCAATTTACTTTCAAGTCATGGCATCACCTTCTTGATATCATGATTCTCTTTGAGAATAAAGTACAAACAACACTAGACAGACTCTTACTAGCTCTGTGACCCTGACATGTCACTTAACTCTGTTTGCCCAGTTTCCTCATCTACAAAATGAGCTAGAAAAGGAAATTTCAGTATCTTTGACAAGAAAACCCCAGATGAGGTAATGAAGAGTTGGACATGACTGAAACAATAAATAACACAATAAATGTTATCTACCAGTTAGATTATAAATATTTTTCCTTTATTTTTAGTTTTCAACACTCAGTTCCACAAGATTTTGAATTCCAAATTTTTCCCCATCTCTCCCCTCCCCTCACCCCAAGATACTATGCATTCTGATTACCCTGTCTGCAATCTGCCCACCCTTTTATCACTACCACCCCCTTCTCTTAGCTCCTTCCCTCTATTTTTTTCTGTAGGGCAAAATAGATTTTTATACCCCATTGCCTGCATATCTTATTTCTCAGTTGCATGTAAGAACAATTTTTAGTGTTTTTTTAAAAAAACTTTGAGTTCCACTTTCTTTCGCTACCTCCCCACTCACCCTCATTGAGAAGGTAACCAATTCAATATGTGTTATAGATGTGTAGTTATACAAAGCACTTTCAAAATAGTCATGTTGTAAAAGACTATATTTATCTCCATCCCCCATTTATTTTATTCTCTCCTTTGACTCTGTCCCTCCTCAAAAGTGTTTGCTTTTGATTACTCAGTCTCCCCATTTGCCTTACCTTCTAGCATTCTCCTCTCTCATTTCTTTTCCCCTACTTTCCTGTAGGGCAAGATAGATTCCCACACTCATTTGATGTTATATTATTCCCTCCTTAAGCCAAATCCAATGAGAGTAAAGTTCACTCATTTCATCTCTCCTCCCTCCTCTTCCTCTCCACTGCAAAAGCTTTTTCTTGCATCTTTTATGTGAGATAATTTATCCCGTTCTACCTCTCCCTTTCTCCTTCTCCCAGTATATTCCTTTCTCACTACTTACTTTTATTTGTTTTAGATATCCCTACGTATTCAAATCACCTTATGCCCTCTGTCTATATATATTTCCTCCAACTATCCTAACACTAAGAAAGATCTTATGGGTTGTAAATATCATCTTACAATGTAAGTTGCAAGTTCAACTTCAATAAGTCCCTTATGATTTCTCTTTCCTGTTTACCTTTTCATGCTTCTCTTGAGTCTTGTATTCGAAAGTCAAAATTTCTATGCAGCTCTGGTCTTTACATTAAGAATGCTTGAAAGTCCTGTATTTCATTGAATATCCATTTTTTCTCCTGAAGTTTTATGCTCAGTTCTGCTGGGTAGGTGATTCTTGGTTTTAATCCTAGCTCCTGTGACCTCCAAAATATCATATTGGATCCCTTACTGTAGAAACTACCAGATCTTGTGTACCTTGGTTGTGTTTCCACAGCACTTGAATTTTTTGTTTCTGGCTGCTTACAATGTTTTCTCCTTGACCTGGGAAATCTGGAATTTGACTACAATATTACTAGAAGTTTTCCTTTTGGAATCTCTTTCAAGAGGTGATCAGTGGATTCTTTCCATTTCTATTTTGCCCTCTTGTTCTAGAATAACAGGGCAGTTTTCCTTGATAATTTCTTGAAAGATGATGCCTAGAGTCTTTTGTATTTATCATGGCTTTCAGGTAGTTCAATGATGTTTAAATTATCTCTCCTAGATCTGTTTTCTAGTATCAACCTCTCAAGAGCTGGGTCTTATTCATCTTTTTTTTCCCTTAAAATCCTGAGAGTATAATAAAGCATGCTGAACATAATAAGCACTTAAAACATATCTATTGAGTGAATAAATGAAAATTTAAACATAAAGATAAAATTTAAAGTTTGATATAAATATAAAAGTTTGATATAATTTTGGAATGTAAAATTTGATGTAATTTTGTATTATAAAACTTAAAGTTTGATACAATGTTTGTGTATGCCTGTATGGAAATAAGACTCATGTATCATGTGTGTATATCTATGTGTATGTAAACATGCATACACACGTATAGACACATATATGTATATGAGTGTAAGTATATATTTACATAATCGTTTTTCTATCTCAAATGGACTTATGAGCTTCTTATCTATTATGTCATAAAACAGGCAAATATTGGTATCCTTGATTCCAGTCATAATAATAGGGGGGATATTATATTTTTTTGTTGTTGTCATTGGTGGTTTTCATGGGAAAGGAAAAGACAGAGTTAGGGGAAACACAGTGTCTTTCCTTTGTAGCCATAATGACACTTTGACATGAGGGCAAGATGATAAAGCTGTACCAACATCTGTTTCCAAAAAGTTAAATGCCTCCCTCACACTAAGGAAGTTATTGTTCTTGACTAATAATGGTTATGTTGTAATTATGTGGGCTAATAAATGACTAAATTTTTTTATGGTTGGGTTATACTCAAGATATACATCAAGATATATCTTGATACTTTCTTCTTCTTACTCTATGTAAGATCACTGCTGCTCCATTTCTTTAGCAATTTACTGCATGAATTCCTATGATTATTTTAACAAAAAAACTCAGAACTTGATGACCAACTTCTCAGTATTAACCTTTTCCTTCCTTGACTTGGCTGGTCCTTGAATTGCAGACACTTACTTGTTCATATTTGAAACTTTTCCATCTTGGTATGACCAACAAAAATTCACAATTATTAGATTTGACTTTCTAGAATTCATAATTACTTTCATGTTGTAATGAGGCATCAGCTCAGGACTTCCTAAATGTATTGCATCATAACTTGGACTCAAGGAAGAATTTTGTCATTCTATACATTGTGTTACAGTAAATAAACAGATATGAGATGTTCTCTGGCTCTAGTTTGTTCTTGACCTTTTGAGAGGACTGAAAGTTATAAATCTGTCAAAAGTTGTTGATCCAATTATATAATCTCATTTCTTTTCTAGTCCTGACAGTAACAACAATTAGCTGTATAATTTTAGTTAGTTTTTCCCCCTCTTTGAGCTTCAGTTTTCTACCTGTAAAATTTAAGGTCTACATTATATAATCTGTCTAGTCTTTTTTTTTTTTAGTTTTGTGATTTAAAATCAATGAATTCAACCAATCACTTTTTAAAAATTCTCTCTTTTCAATATCTCTAACCAAGTACCAAAATGAATCATTATCGAAGGTAGAAGAGTTAGGTAGAAGAGACATTAAAGATAATCTATTTCAAAACCTTCATTTTATCGAAAGAAAAACAGGTTCAGAAATGTTTTGCCTGAGATCACAGAAGTACTAAGTCTTCAATCATTTTTCAGATTCATGGCACCATTTTTTTGTTTGGTTTTTCCTTTGTTGTTGTTGTTGTTATTGTTGTTGGTGTTTTTGGCAGAGATACTAGAGTAATTTGCCGTTTTATTCTCCACCTCATTTTTCAGATGAGGAAACTGACAAAATTAGGGTTGTGACTTATCCAGGGTCACACAACTAGTAAGGGTTTGAGACCAGATTCAAATCCAGGAAGAGGAGTCTTCCTGAGTCCAGTCCCATCACTCGATCCATTTTGCCACTTAGGCACCCTACTGAGTGTTAGAGTTAGGATCTGAACACAGGACTTCTGACTTTAAATCTTGTCCTTTTTCCTGTACATCACTAATTGACTTTTTTTCTGAAAGGGTAAGGAGATAACAACAACAAAACTCCTTGAGTCATCGGTACAATGGAAATAGCTCTGTCTATGGAGTCAGAGGGCCTGGGTTCAGATCCTACCTCTTAAGCTTGCTACTTATATGACTTTGGACAAGCACCTTAACTTTCTTGAGTCCATTTCTTTATCCATGAATGGAGAATATTGGACCAGGTGGTCTCTAATGTCCCTTTCAACCTTAGACTTATAATCTTATGGTCCTAAATTCCAAGGAATTGTTGATTATAATACTGTAGGGACAGGCCAGGTGTAACTATGTAGTTAGAAAATAAAATCAGGAATTTCTTACTATTACACACACATACACACATACTCACAGAGAGAGAGAAAGAAAGAGAGGGAGAGAGACAGAGACACAGAGACAAAGACAAAGTCAGAGACAGACAGAAAGAGACAGAGAGACAGACAATTACCTGTACTCCTAGACTGATAAGATGTAGTAAAAAGAAAAATAAGAATTGGAAATGCCTGGGTCCTTATGTTGGATTTACAAGTAATTGCATGACCTCAACAAGTAATTCCCATCTGGGTCTCAGTTACCCCATCTTCATTCAGTTGTACTAGAATTTTCAGAGATGCCAAAAACATGCAGCCCATTATACTCCCAGTGGTGCTGAAATCAGATGAATATATGATTGGGAAATATTCAACAAAGTAATAAAACAATGTTTTATTAGATAACATTACAAAATTAATATAACACTACAATGATTTTACCAAAGTTACATTACAATTTAAAACTACGTCAATATGTAGCAGACAGGGATCCTAATGTATGGATTATTGTTATTGCTCATTTATTCAGTCATGTCTGATTCTTCTCGATCTCATGAAGTTTAGGATGCCAGACCCTTCTGCCCCACTATCTTCCAAAGTCTCACTAAACTCATGTTCATTGCTTTCATGACAGTACCTATTCATCTCATCCTCTGACATTCTCTTCTTCTTTCACCTTCAGCCTTTCCCAACATCAGGGGTTTTTTCCAACAAGTCCTGTCTTCTCATTATGAGGCCAAAGAATTTAAGTGTTAGCTTCAGTATTTGTCCTTCCAATGAATAGTCTCAATTAATTTCTTTAAGTATGGACTGATTTGATATCCTTGCTTTTCGAAGGACTCTCAGAAGGGACTCTAGCACCAAAATTTGAAAGCATTAATTCTATGGTACTCAAATTTCTTTTTACTTCAACTTTCACAAACAAACATTACTATTGGTAAAACCATAACTTTGACTATCTGGACTTTTGTCAGCAAGGTGATATCTCTGCTTTTCAATATGTTGTCCAGATTTGCAATAGCTTTCCTTTCAAGGAACAAGTCTTTTAATTTCATAACTGTGCTTACTGTTTGCAGTGACCTTTGAGCCCAAGAATATGAAATGGACATTTCTTCTATTTCTTGTCTCTCCGGGATTTCCAGTTTTCAAACCCAGGATGATCTCCAAACTGGAAAGAAGAGAAACACCATGGAGATGAGAGGAAGAAGCCATTTTTTCTTTCAAAGGTGAGTGAGTGAAGAACAGAAAGATAGGGATTATTCTGAAGCAGCAGCTTAGCTGGTCAGTCAGCTGGTAGACAGGGAACTCTCCTAAAAGGAGCCTGGGCCTGTGGAAGACTGTTGGGGCTGACCTACAGGAGTCCTGGCCTGTAGTCTCCACTTTTATCTGAATAAAGTACTTCTGATCTCCCTCTCTTCATATTTTCCTCCAGTCTGAGAGAGAGAGAGAGAGAAAGAGAGAGAGAGAGAGAGAGAGAGAGAGAGAGAGAGACAGAGACAGAGAGAGAGACAGAGACAGAGAGAGACAGAGACAGAGAGAGAGACACAGAGAGAGAGAGAGAGAGAAAGAGAGAGACAGAGAGATAGAGCCATTTCTTTGGTCTGAAACTCATTCCTCTCTCTATGCTCCAGACTGCATCCTTTCCTACTTCTTTCTGTGTTTATTTTCTCCCCTTCTTGCATCTTTAATCTCCCTTTCTTAAGGCTCTCAGGTATAGGTAAATTTACCCTATGGTTAAAATAACAAAAAAGACCCTTTCCTTAACTTTGTTTCCTGCCTTATTTACCTTGAAATTTCTTTTCTGTCATTCCTTTCAAGGTTAAACTTCAGTCTCCACCTCCCAAAATGTCATCTATGCTATATTTAATTTTCTCTGATCCCTTTCCTACTTGAAGTGCTACAGTCTGTCACTTTTCTTTGGATCTTTGTGGTCACTATGGAGTTCCATGATGGTAGTAACAGTTTGCATGCATATAGAACTTTATATCCTACAACATGCTTTTACACCTTGTAAGGGGCAGCTAGGTGGTGCAGTGGATAAAGCACCAGTGCAGGAGTTAGGAGGACCTGAGTTCAAATCTCACCTCAGACACTTGACACTCACTAGCTGTGTGACATTGGGTTTAACTTAACTCCAATTGTCTTATCCTGGGTTGTCTCCAGTCATCTTGATGAATATCTGGTCACCAGATTCAGATGGTTGTGGAGGACAAGTGAGGCTGGTGACCTGCACAGCCCTCCCTCACTCAAAACAAAGTCAAGTGCAAATCATGTCATTATTTCTCTTATGGCATTGGTCTTCTTTGGCAACAAAGGACAGACACTAGATCAACCGCTTCAATCCAGCTTTTACACCCTTCTCTTTCATTCTCATCAAAAGGCTTCTTAATTCTTCCTGACTTTCTGCCGTTAGAGTTGCAGAACTGCATATCTGAGGTATGTGATATTTCTCCCAGAAACTTTATTCTCCCAGCAGCTTTAATTCTGGCTTTTGATTTATCCAGTCTGCCATTTCACATAATATACTCTCTATATAAAATTAAATAAATAAGGTGACAATATACAACCTTGTTGGATTCTGATGCTTCTTGGCCCACATCCAGACTCCTTAAGAGATAAGTAAGATGATCAGGTATTCCCATCTGTTTGAGGACTTGCCACATTTTGTTGTGACCCACACAATCAAAGACTTTAAGGGTAGTTAATAATGTAGAAGTAGAATTTTTTTCTGGAACTTCTTTTCTTTCTTCATAATCCAACAAATATTGGCAGTATTGTCTCTTGTCCCTCTGCCTCTTAAGAAACCAGCCTGCATTTCTTGTAATTCTTGGTTAATATATTAAAGCTTAGCCTGCAGAATGTTAAACATAACCTTGCTGGCATGTGCAATGAGCTTTATTGTTTAGTAATCTGAAGATTCTTTGGCATTGCCCTTCTTAACATTGGGATACAAAATGATCTTTTCCTATCCAGTGGCTACTGTTGAGTAGTCCAAATTTTTTGGAATATTGGGTACAGCACTTTAACAGCATCATCTTTCAGGATTTTAAATAGCTCAGCTGGAATTCTATCATTTTCACTAGCTTTGTTGCTAGCAATGTTTAGTAAGGCCCTCTTGACTTCATTCTCCAGGATGCATGGCTCTAGATCAGTGACCGTACCATCGCGGTTATCACTCATATTAAATTTTTTCTAATATAGTTCTGCATATTCTTGACACCTGTTCTTAATCTCTTCTATTTCTGTTAAGTCCCTGTCATTTTTTATCTTGTATAATGACCATATTTTTCATGAAATTGTGCCTTAGTCTCTTTAATTCTCTAGAAGGGATCTCTTGTCTTTCTCATCCTATTGTTTTCCTCTATTTCTTTGCATTTCTCATTTAAGAAAAACTTCTTATGACTCCTTGTTATTCTCTGATATTTCACATTCAGTTGGATGTATATTTCCCTTTTTCCTTTCCATTTTGCTTTCCTTCTTTCTTCAGCTGTTTGTAAAACCTAACCAGATTGCCATTTTGCTTTCTTACTGTTTTCTTCGGTATGTTTTTTGTTGCTGCCTTCTGTATAATATTTTAAACTTTTGTCCATACTTCTTCAGGCACTCTATCCATGATATCTAATCCCTTTCATCTATTTATCTCTTCTACATCATATTCATAAGGAAAGTTACTTAGGTCATACCTATGAGGTGTGATTGTTTTCCCTACTTTCTTCAATTTGTCTGAATTTTGCAATAAAAACTGCATGATCTGAGTTGCAGTAAGCTCAAGATCTTGTTTTAACTGACTATAAACCTTATAATTTGGTGGTAAAATATGTGATCAATCTGATTCTGATATTAACTAACTGGTTACATCCTTGTGTTGAATACCCTTTTAGGTTATTGAAAAGGAGTATTTGCTATGACCAAAAGTTACTATTAGTCTCTGGCCTGCTTAATTTTCTACTCCAAGGCCAAACTTGCTTGTTTCTCTAATTATCTTTTTGATTTCCTACTTTAGCATTCCAATCCCCTATGCTGAATTTGTCATCTTTTTTTGGGGGGGGGTGTCATTTCTAGAAGTTGTTGTAGGTCCTCATGAATTGAACTACTTTGGATTCTTTGACAGAAGAGGTTGCGACATAGAATTCTGTTTCTCTGATGCTGGATGTTTTGTACATGGATTTCAACAGATATCATTCTATCATTTTTGAGATTGTACCCCCATGCTGTTTACTTCTAATCTTTTTATTGACTACAAGGGGAGAGATTCTTGCCCACTGTAGTAAATGCAACAGTCATCTGACTTAAATTCTGCCATTCCCATCAATAAAAGTTCACCAACACCCAAGATGTCAATGTTTAAACTTTCCATCTTCTATTTGACCACATCCAGCTTACCTTTGTTCAGAGATCTTACATTTATCCTTCCTGTGCAGTATTAGTCTTTATATCCATTTTAATACTATCCATGAGGTTTTATTGGTCAAAGATACTGGACTGGTATGCCATTTCTTTCTCTAATGGATTACTTTTTTTTTTTGAACTCTCCACTATGACCTCTTCATCTTGAGTGAGCAGGCATGGCATAGCTCATAGTGTGTTTGAACTATTCAAGCCCTCTGCCAGGAAAAAGCAGTGATCCAGGAGAATATATGGATTACTGGACCCCATTTCTCTGTGAGTATGACATCACTATCCTAGATGATATTTTAGGTTCTTTCCCATTCTAAATTTCTTTAAATCTAAGTAAATCTAAGTAAAATCTAAGTAAAAAGTAATTTTGACTCTTTCCTTAGCTTCAAAGATCACGTCAGTGAGCAACAGTACAAAAGAACCCTGGGCCAGACATAAAAGACCTGGGTTCTAGTCCCAACTCTCTTGCTAACTTTCTGTGTTATATTGAGTGAATCCCTTTACTTTCTTTTACCATCCCATCTCAAATAAGGAAGCACTGGACAAGATGATCACTGGGATACTTTCCAGCACAGATATGATATGATTCTAAGTCTTTTAATAAAATAAACCATTGTGACTGTGCTTTTGTAGCATCCCTAAACTCTAATTAATTTATGCATATGAGCCTGACTGATAGTCCAAGGTCACAGCCTTAGAATGGAAATTAGTGAAAATGAATTTCACTCATAGTGAAAAGACTTCAGGTTCAAAACGTGGTCAAGATTTTCCCAAATTAAAAATATTTCTTAAATCAAGACAACTACAAAGAAATTACAGTGAAGGTACTCTTAAATGATTTTAGAAATAGAGATTAAATTCTCAAACCATGCTTTTCACCATACATCAAAGCCATTAAACATTTAAGATGACCACAGAATACAAAAGGCTGAAAAGGCCTCCTGAGTTCAATAATTACTCTTTTCCAAATGTTTGGTCATCTAAGGGAAAAATATTGGTACGACTGTAGGAGGTGATGTTAGAAAGAGGAATGGTGGCAAGCATATTACATTGAAATCTTTAGGGCTTTTAAAAAATGCTGGTAATTACATTTCAAAAAAATAGACAAGACCTACACATCTAATGGTCCCATAGTATACCCTTTTTGATTGCATAGTGAATTTCTGCCTCTAAAACAAGTATTTATACAACATATTCTTCCAAAGGCAACATTTATGAGTTGTGACTAAATGTTTAATTTGTCTCTCTTATTTGAGATACAACCTGAACATTTCAATTTCATTGGATTCAACAAGCATGTATTTAGCACCAATTATGTTCCAGTTACTGTGCTAGGTGCTGGTGACATAAAAAGAAGAATTAAGCAATCCCTGATTTCAAGGGGATTCCATTCTGCCAAAGCCAAGGAAATATCTTTCTTCTTTCATAAATTTACACTGATTCCAAGAGGGACATAGGCTTTATTGAAGAATAACTCTCTGAGTCCATAAATAGCTATATAATGGGAGGAACAGCTTATGAAGGCAGGGAACTAAAACTTTCCTCTACATTGGGAAGAGAACTTACTGTATTTTCTGGCTGGTTTCAATCTAAAACTGGGGGACTTGAGGTTTCTTTAGGCAAAGAATGGATAAGGGACTGGCATTCTATGAGGAAATTTTTGGTTTGCTGAGGAACCAAAAGTGTTGGTATTGCAATTGAACACTTCGTTTTTCCCACCCTATTCTGGTAAAACAACTATTGTAAAATATTGAGTTTGGGGTTGGCTGCTGGCTGTTTTTTTTCCTCTTTACCTAACTGCCATGTGTGTCTGAATGAATAGTGCCTATTTCCGTGTTGTGTGTGTGTGTGTGTGTGTGTGTGTTGCTCTCTGTGTCTCTCTCTCTCTTTTCTCTGTCTCTTTCTGTCTTTGTCTGTCTGTCTGTCTGTCTGTCTGTCTGTCTCTCTCTCTCTCCCTATTTCTATCTTTCTTTCTGTTTCTGACTTTGGGTGGGGTCATACTTTTTTTCTGATCTTTTATGAATGAGTATCTAGAAACAGAATTAACTTTGTCAGCTTTGAAACTATGGAACAGCTATCAGAGATCCCCACAGTAACCAGATTCTAGAACAAAGACCACAAGTTTGGGGTAGCATTGTGTGGTATTAGACCAACAGGGAAATTATGAATCTGTAACTTATGAACCTATAGTGCACAGGATTCTCAGCTAAGCTGTTTGGATTCATGTCACAAAGAAGTTAAACAGTCTAATCTAGAAAGTAAAAAAAAACAGAAAATAAAAGGAAACAATAGTGAACTATCTTAATGTGCTCTAAGCTAACCGTTATACATCAGCAGGAGCCGCAGCATCCAACTAACATTTATATTGTGCTGTAAGGTTTGAAAACCTCTTTATAAATAATCTCATTTGATTATTATAATAATTATATGGAGGTATTTACTATTATCCACATTTTACAGATGAAGAAAGTAAAGCAGACAGAAGTTAAGGAACGTGCACAGGATCACATGGCTAGTGTCTGAGACAAGATTTGAACTACCATTAGTAATGTCTAGCATGTACAGGGAGCTTTAAAGTTTTCAAAGCCCTTGACACACGATAACTATCTTGATCCTAGTATTAACTCTGAGAGATAGGTCCTATTATTATGCCTTTTTTACAGATGAAGAAACAAGTTGAGAGGATTGAAGCGACTTGCCTAGTTCTATACAACTAAAAAGTATTTATAAGGTAGAATTTGAACTCAGATCTTCCTGACTCCAGGACCAGCACTGTATCCATAGGGCACCACAGGTCTTCTGGGGAGCTAAATACAGCAGTGTTTTAGGGAAACAAATACCAATGAACATCATCACTTCCATGTCCCTAGGGGTACAGCAGTAAAACACACAAAGTTTAATGCACGCAAGCAAATACACAAAACAAACAAACAAAAAAAGTCTAGGACTGAATTTAAAACAGTGGAAAATAGATTATTTACATCCTAAAACTAAACAGAGGAAAAAGGCTATTTTTTTTTTTTTACTAGTACATCCAGAAATGAGATTCCTGGATGGAGAATCTCACCCATGGGTCTTTGCAAATATTCAATAAATCATTCAGTCAGTAAATATTTATTAAGTGCCTGTTATTCTAGTTGCTAGGCATACAAAGAAAGGCAAATGATATTTCCTGCCCTCAAGGGGTAAAGAATATAATGAAGGAAGAAAATAGATAAAAAGAAACTGAGAATCTGGGTAGGGGAGAGGAGGGAGAGTACTGGACTCAAGGATATGATGAAGTCCTGTAAGGTAGCAGGGGAGGGGGATTTTAAAAATGGGGAACCTAATGCCTTGAGGCCACACGTGGTCCTCTGGGTCCTCAAGTGTGGCCCTAAGACTGAGCTCAAAGTTCACAAAAAAAAAATTCCCTTAAGAAAAGGATTTGTTTTGTAAAACTTGGAATCAGTCAAAAGGCTAAAAGGCCACAGGTGGCCTTGAGGCTGCAAGTTCCACACCCCTGCTCTATGTCTTTTGAATATAACGAAGATTTCCGTATTATGCAATAGTCCTTCACCTTGTTGTTTTTCCTTTATTTTTGAAGGACCAATGACATCACAGATGATGTCTTAACTGTGGGTGAATTGGATTAAAGTGAAGCAGAGTTAAAATCACTAGCCTCCCTCGCTCTTCTAGAGTCACTAAAGACCAGTAGCATGACAAAACTCAAGGTGAATGAGGATTGTCCAGGATGCAATAGATGACTTTGGTGTTTATGATGTCTGACCAAACTCTAAGAGCTTTACAATGCCTGCTTCAACCACCTTCATGGCTGTTGAAACAAATTGCTCTCATTTACCTATTCTGCCTGTGGAAGTCTTCACATACTTGGAGCAAGCATTTCCCTAGCCCGTTGTTACCCTCAACCTAACTGTCTGCCAAAATGGTTTGCCAGGGTGTGGTCTGTGTTTCCAGCCTTTTGGAGCCTCAAGTAAGAGTTGAGGTAGATACTAAAGATGAATGAGCAGCCCTAAAAAGATCTCAGCAAGCTCTCACACCAGAGGTGCTACTCCTCCTGGAACACTCCTCCTTTACCTAATAGCAAGAAAGAATGGATACAACAAAGACAAGCCACAACTGCATTATTTGCTTATGATTCCTTAGCACCATGATGAAAGGGGGCCACATACTCCTACCTATCAGGAGTCCCAAAGGAATGCATACTCCTAGTGTGTATAGACACACACACACACACACACACACACACACACACACATTTATCACTTTTCTATCACTGTGTTCCTGAAAGACTCCATGTATAAAATAAATTTTTCTTGATACATTTTGTTGGAGGCTAGACACATAGTAGACCATTAATAAATGTCTCTTGATTGATTGAGACCTTTTTATATTAAATGATTTTTATTTTCCCCAATTACATGCTAAAACAATATTTGACATTTTTTTTAAAGTTTCTATCCCTCTTCACTCCCCTCCCCCTCTCTGAGATTGTGAACAATCATATGTAGGTTATATAAGTGCAATTATGTAAATCACCATAATATTCATTGCATACAGGAAGACTAGAAGAAAAAAAAGAAAGTGAAAAAATAATATGCTTTAGTCTCTATTCAGACAACATCACTTCCTTCTTTGGAGGTAGTTTAAACAATGAAAATAACAACAGTTAGCAGTTATATAGAATTATGAGGGTTGTAAAGCACTTACAAATATTATCTAATTTTACCCTTGCAGCAATCAGGAGAGGTAGATGCTACTATTATCCTCATTTTAAAGATAAGGAAGCTGAGGTAAACATTTGATTTAACTTGTCAGAGGAATTAAGTGTTTCTATTTTTTTTTAAGATTCCATTTTCTATATTTCCATTTCTATATTTTCTGTGTTTTTTTTTAAATTATCTTTATTCTGACAATACGGCAGTCAAGAGTTGTACCTCATGTACTGGGTAAACATTGCTATAATCTTCCATTCCTCCTCCCCCATACATTTTTGATACTTTTCTCAATCTGCTACAACCATGGAGATACTTGAATTAGCTCCTAGAAAGCTCCATGTTTCCTTTTGTGATCCTTACCGTGACAATAGCCATGGAATACACTGTTAAGGGCTGTTCTTGAAATGTGCCTATCTATACTCTGTATTATATTGTGAGAAACTATTTAAATTAAGGATGTATCAGGTTTTGAGTTGTGATTTTTTTTTTTGTTCTAATTGATCTGTTAATTGGATTCATGTAGTCAAAATGAAAAAAAATATTATTGGAAAATTCAGTTCTAAGTGTGCCCATTTCCTTTTCAAAACCATTCAAGATTGGCATCATTTTTTCCTTTCTCTTAGTTGATAAATAGTATTTAAGAAATGTGCTTTAATTGTAGGTTTTGTCTCTCTCTTAAGTTCTTCTCCTTTTTCCTTACTCAGAGTTAAGTAATTTAATTTATAAACTTCCTTCATCTAATCTGAGTTCAAGAGTAAAATTATTTCTAATGAGTAAATACTTTGTCTGATTTGGAGCTGAACATATTGTTGACAAAAATTGCCAGAAGTCTTTCCCTATATGGGTCAGATTTCTTTTAAATTCTGTAAAACTTTAGTACTGATACATAATAAAAGTATTCCTATGTTCAGTCCATTTCATGTGCACATTATATTCCAAAGCATTTCCAGCAGGTATATCTATTCTAGTGTGCTATCTCCTTCTATTACTAGAATATGAAGAAGTACTACTTGACCCACTGTTCTTACTGTCAAGCTCATCACCACTATGTATCTGATTAGAACAAGATAAATATAACTGTCCCCCTCTATTTCTTAGATTCATGAGAGAAGTCTCATCACATTGACTAGCATTCTAACCTAATTATTGGCTTCACTAAGGCACTATTGGTTTGTGTCTCAAGGCTCCTGCCAAACCTTTGGTCCTACTGCATCATTTTCAAGTCACAAATAATCTCCATAGTATTTCAATATGAATGGTATTTGCTCAGTTTTCCACTGTTCCACCTCTTCATGACATAGATAAGCTAGGTTTTGAGGGGACTAATATTAGTACTCCTACTAATAGTACTACTAGTAGAACTAATAATATTTTTATGTTAATTTTTCACATATTATCCCAACAATACCTTAGCTAATATTTTCACTATATATCACAAACTTCCCAATATGATTCCCTTTTGTTGGAATATCCACTAACTCCCTCATCCCACTTCTCAAATCTCCCATCCTTCAAGGTTTAGCTACAATTTTTCCTCATCTATATACCCTTCCTAATAATTGTTATATACATTAATTTCTTTACAATCTAACATCTTATAATACTTATTGCCCATTACCATTCACTTGTATAGGTAACAATTATATAGAATTTTAAGGATTGCAAGTTATACTACATGTATTATCATTATAACTTCGCTTTACCACCATAAAATTGACAATACAGGTGATATCACAATTTTATAAATGAAACAGAGAAAAAAGAGGGGAAGTGGATAAGTATTTATATAGCATTTACATTATGTTATTTAATGAGCACTTACACACACACACACACACACACACACACACACACACACATACACACACACATACACACACACACCAGATACTGTGCTAAGAGTTTTACAAAAATTACCTCAATTAATCAACCAAATAAATCTAATGACAACTCTGGAAGGTAGAACCTGTCATTATCCCCATTTTATAGTTGAAAAAACAGGCAAATATAAGTGTGACTTGCCAGGTCACACAACTAGTAACTGTCTGAAGATGTGTTTGAACTTAGATCTTCTAGATTCCAGGCCTAGCACTCTATCCATGTGCCCCAAAGGACAGAATTGAGACTCAGAAATGTTGTTACCTACCCAGAGTTACATAACTAGCAAAGGTCAAAGGTGGGATTTAAACCCAATTTTCTTGTCTCTGAGAGTATGACTCTATACACAATGACAAGTTACTCTTCATAAAGCTTTGCTCCCATATTATTACATATTTTAGTTTACTTCTTACATGTCTCTGTCCTGATTCTGTAAATAAATGATAAGGTCTTCAAAAGGCAGCTAGGTAGCCTAATGGAAAACACTCAGCCTGGAATCAGGAAGACCTGAGTTCAAATTGATCTTTAGACATCAGCTGTGTGGCCCTAGGCAAGTCACTTAAACATTGCCTGCCTCAGTTTCTTCATGACTAAATAAAAGCATCTACCTACCAGGGCTATTGTGAGAATCTAGTAGTGTAACATTCATAAAATCTTAGCAAACCTTAATTTTCCAATGTGCCAAAAGAGGCACAACTAGGAGTAATGGGTGACACTTGTAAGGAGGCATATTTTAATATGATAGAAGTAAAACCTTCCTAGCAATCAGAGTTGTCTCAATGCGATCTGAGTTGCTCTGTGATGTAGATGATTTCCTATCACTAGATGTCATCAAGAGGATTATACATGACTGTTTATTCGGGACATTGTAGAGGTGATACATAATTGGCTTAGGGTTGAATTTCTGAAGTCTCTGCTAAGTTTGAGACTTAATGATTCTATGATTACAATTATTTTTGTAATCCAATTCATTATCCAGTACCAGACTAAGAGCAAGATAGAGTAACCCAAAATAACTTCCAAATATTAAAAAAGATTGTCAAATAGGATGTCTCAAAATGTTTAATGTATCTAGTTATATTTCTAGGTCTTTAGTTTACACTGAGTGGGGGAAGAGAGAAGAAGACAGAAAGGAAAACAGAGAAGGAGGAGAAAGAATGACAGATACCCACCACTGATTATCAATGGAAATACCAAGAATGAAAATGTCTTAGTAAAAACTCATCATTTTAAATAGTCATTTGCCTGGCTAGAATTGCTCTTTCAATTCCTCAGCCTATCTTTACAGGTGGTCTCCATAATCTAATCTTTTAATCTTTTCCCCATTTGATGTTGAACTGATGGTAATTACCTTTTTTATTGTCTGTCAGTCAGGTTTATGAAGACAGACTCCAGTACTTCTAATCAGACAAAATGATTCTCATTTCTCTATCAGATTTCCCGACAGAACTATATTGAATGGTTACTAAACTCTAAATAAATTAAGTCTTCTTACCTTACAAATGTGCCAAAGAAAGCTATCAGTTTTGTCTGTCATGATCTCTGTTTTAAGAACCAACACTTCTTGTCAACTATCAGACATTTTATCTGCAAGAAGACTCTGTTCCATTCATTAAAACCAACACAAATGTTGCTGCAAGCTAGGAGTGAGGATGAGAATTGAAAGCAGATCTATGACAAGATAGAATGAAGTAAATTAAATCCCTACATTTCTATCAATGGACACAAAACGTGCAAAATTGAGAAACTTGCAGAAATACTTGTGGGGGAAAAATCTTATGGGAAAGATTCAACTTATATAATTTGCAACTAGAATTGTACAGGCTAACTTCTGGCAAAAATCTCCCTGCCTCAAATTATATTCTCCTTTCAGTAATCTTTAGCACTTCTTTTAATATAAGGCTTAAAAATTTGCTTGTACCAACCAGCCTATACTCAATTATCTCTCAACATGTTAATAGTTCTATATTCTATATCCTATAACTATAAAGCCTAAAATTAATACTATAGTTAACAATTCTACTAACATTTATTCTGCACCTATTATATTCAAAGTCCTATGTCAGATGCTAAGGATGGAAAAAGTAAACGAAAGTAAAAATGACACATTCCTAGGGCTTAAATTTTTGAAAAACAATAGTAAAAAATGAATTTCAATGCCAAGTTGAGAGACTAATTTAAAGGAGGTGATAACATGTGCTATTTTGCTTATATTCACCTTTAGTTTTAATCTTTTTGAGGTCATTTTGTTTTGCTTTCTTTTCAACTACATTGAGAAGTACACAAGGGCCTGGATCAAGCATACAATATATATTTCCATCCTCAGAATTACCTAGCTAAGTACAGTGCCAAGTTTGGTGAATGTGTTAGCTAATTGTTCATTTCCTCGATATGATTCATCCTTTTAGACATGATTTAGAAAAAACTATGCTTAGATTTTATAGTTATAATATTTTATCTTGAATTTTAGCTTAAATAATAGCCTAGGAGTGGAGCCAAAGTGGCAGATTAGGGGCAGCCACCCAGCTGCACACTTCCAACATTCCCCTCCAAACAACTGTAAAATAATACCTCAGATAAAATTTTAGAGCATCAGAACCAACAAAAGATGAGCTTGAGACATTTTTTCAGCCTAAGAAAACTTAAGGGTTGGCCAGGAGAAGTCTATGAGACCAAAGTGCACTGAGGCTGCTGCAGCAACAGCACCAGAATAGCAGCATCAGCAGGAGCTTTGGTAGCTCTCAGCCAAGAGATGGTAAGGGAGTTGGATAGCTGGTGAAAAAACAATTGCATGGGACCTTTACAATCACAGAGATACAGCTGGAACTGATTGGCAACTCTTTTTGCCCATACACAGTTCTGAGTCCAAGTTCCAAGTTGGAGAGGAGTATTGGTAGTTAGTCACAAGGGAGCAGGGGTCCTACACGTAGTTCCAGTATGAAGAGAGTGATAGCACTTGTGGCAGCAGAGAACTAGGGGACCTTGCTGGGTAAAGACCAGACCACATACCAAGTGAGTAGTGACTATACCTCTCCCAGTATCACAACATCTTGAAAGAACTAAAAATTTTCAGAACCCCAGAACTAGCTCTGGAAACTGTACCATATAAATATCTGAAACTTGGTAGAGTGCTTTCCCACACTTAGGTCATCAGAACCCAACCTTAATATAAGGTTAAAAGTCAAGAAATAGGTTGGAAAAATAAGCAATAACAGCAATTAAAAATGATCATAAAAAGCTGTTGTGGTGAGGGGGAAGAACAAAACATAAACTCAGAAGAAGACAACAGGCAAAAAGATCAAAAAAGCCTCAAAGAAAAATGCTAATTGGACCCAAATCCAACAATAATTCTTGGAAGAGTTAAAGAGACACTAGTGGTGGAAGAAAAATTTGGAAGAGAAACAGAAGTGATGTAAGAAAATTATAAAAAGTGAGTTAATAGCTTGGTAAAAGAGGCAACACAATACTGAAAAATAAATCTTCATTTTTTTCCAAAGTGATAAAAGAGGCAAAAATCTTAAACCAAATAAAGAGGTATTCACAAAACCATGTTATACTAAAACTACATTATACTGTAGCCAAATGAAGTATAATAATTTTAAAAATTACAGCAAATTTCCCAAATAAAAAGCTCAATTCTCAAATATAGGCTAAATATAGAACTGAGTCAAATATATGAAAATAAGAGCTATTCCCCAGTGGTTAAATGATCAACAGATGTAAACAGGCAATTTTCAGAAGAAGGAATAAAAGCTTTCAATAGTTAAATGAAAAAATGCTATAAATCACTATTGATTAGCAAATGCAAATTAAGACAACCATGAAGTACCACCTCACACCTATCAGAAATGATAACTGCTAGAGAGGATTAGGGAAAATTATGTACACTGATAAAGTGCTAGTGCAGTAATGAATTGACCCAACCATTCTGGAGAACAATTTGGAGCTAAGCTTAAAGGGCAATGAATCTATGCATACGCTTTGACCCAGCAATAGCATAACTAGGTCTATAACCCAAAGAAATTAAAAAAAAAAAAAGAATAGAACTGATTCTTAACCAATTCTAAACTGGTTCTAAAATATTTATAAGAGCTCTTTTTGGGTTAGAATTGGGAATGAAGGGAGTGCTCATCAATTGTGGAATGACTGAACAAGTTGTAGCATATGATTATGATAGAGTACTACTTTGCTATTAAAAATGACAAAGGAACTGGTTCCAGGAAAATAAATTAAAACAGAACAAAACATGAGATGATCTATATGAATCAGTGCAAATTGAAATGAAAAGAACCAGGAGATCATTGTGTACACTAACACTAATGTTGTAACGATGACACACTATGAAAGACAATCAATACAGTAATCCAAGACAATTTCAAAGGACTCAGGATGGAAAAAGCAACATTCTATCAACCTACAGAGAGAGAGAACTGATGAATTCTGGGTGCAAATTGAAGTCTACTTTTTTCACTTTATTTTTCTTGCTTTTAAAAAATATGGGTGATATGGAAATGTTTCGCATGATTTCACATGTGTAATTGATGTATTGCTTTCTTTATCAGTGACTATGGGAGAAGGTGAGAGGGAAATAAATTAGAACTCAAAAAAATTAAAAAGAAAAGAATGTTGAAAAATAAATGATATTTTAAAAACGGAAATAATAATCTGGATGTGCTCTGGATCATCACACTTCAGACAAGAGAAAAGATTTTCACTCTGTGTGTGTGTGTGTGTGTGTGTGTGTATCTGCCATTTTGGAAGCCTTCTGAAAACCCTTTGGCACATTTATCATTTCTCTGAGAAAAAGATGGACTTTCTCCTGGTGCCCTTCATCAGATCAATTCAATTAACATTAATTTAGTGCCTATTGTGGACCAGAGTCTATTCTCAGCATTGGGGATACAAATAAGAAAATAAAAAGAGAGTCCCTACCACCAAGGAGCTTATATTCTAATGGAGGAAGACAGCACACAAAAGGGAGCTATATATAATGTGGGGGAAGAGGGTATGATGTTTTAACTCAAACCAAGCATTGCGGCTGATGGAAAATGAAGAGTTACCTGGAGAATTCATAGTTCTCTAAAAATGAAGGTTTGGGAAAAGTTTATTGCTCTACCCTCCAGCCTTCCAATCAGAGGAAGTGGAGAAGGTATTGAAACTAAGGAAATCCACATAGAGGAGAATTCTGGTGATGACTTTACCCTGGGGAAAGCATGATGATCAACAAAACTGCTGATAAAAATTGGAGAGATCTCTGGCTTATCTCTCCCAAGAACTCACCCCATTGATAATTTCTTTTTTCTCTCTCTCTCATATTCAGTTTCTCCCTCACACACATTCCAAAATGATTTCCTAAAGCATGAATTTACTAACTCACTTATCTACTTAACAAATTCCATTGATTCCTTATTACTATTAGGATCAAAAGTAAAGTCCTTCACAAAATGGTTCCATGTTAAAATTGTATCATTTTGGTTCCACTGACCCCATTCCCCCAATTAGTAGAGTAAGTATTTGTATGTTGTGTTCGTCCTTCATTGCTGAAGAAGACCATGGCATCAGTGATACAATAACATGACTTGCATGTGACTTTGTTTTGAGTGAGGGAGGGCTGTGCAGGTCACCAGCTTCACTTCTTCTCCAGAGACATCTGAGTCCAGTGACCAGATATTCATCAAGATGACTGGAGATGGCCCAGGAAGAAATGGGAGACCTTGGCCCCTTTAGGTCAAGGTCTATTGAGGTACTCACTTAGGATGAGATAACTCCCATGGAAGGAATAGGCCTCTTTAAGTAGTCAGGGGATGGCCCCTTTAATGATGTGTTTACCACTCAAAATGCTGTGTGAGTGGTATTAACAATAAGAGTTAATAACAGTAAGAAGGGAAAGAAAAGGTCACTTTTAGCTAAGGTGATTTGCAGAAATTTCTGTAAGGAAGTATGATTTAAACTAGTCCTTAAAGAATTGGTAGGTATTTGATAGTCAGAAGTGGCTAGTATAAGGTAACAATAACAGGAAGTAAGATTATAAAAGTAGAACATAAAAGATATTTGCAAACTGTCTCATAAATTAGAACAGTACAGGTCACTTTCAAACTGCCTCCTAAATTAACTGAGGTGACATTCTGAGACTATGTGCTAAATTAGGAGAAACCAGCTATGTTGCCCTTAGTGTCCAAGTTGCAATAAGTCCTAGACATGTTCAGTAAAAGCAGAAAAAAGTTTGATTCAGTAAGGGGACCTTAGAATGATGTTGATAACTTTGGGAATGATGTTGATATGTTAATGAATCAAACCTAAAGTGGCATGGATAAGAGTTAGTCTATTTCTCACTATAAAAACACTATAAAAATGAAAAATAAGACATCAAACCTCTGCCCCTCAAGTACCCTTTCACCTGCTATAACCCATGCTGCCTGAATGGTCATATCTTTGTAGTTACATAAGTGGTTTCCTATGTTCTTTCTTCCTTAAATTTTTAGTCATGCCTCTGGCTACCTGAATAGTCTTTTTCTGCAAGTATCCAAAAACACTGGGCGTATTTGACTTGACCCAATAAGAACCCTTTGATGGTTCCTTTCTTGAAGTATTAGCATATAAGATCAGACCTGAGATTATTTCTTCACAGCTTTACCTAAAGACCTAACCTACGGACCAGTTTATTACTTTGAA
Organism: Notamacropus eugenii; assembly: GCF_028372415.1. Lineage (NCBI taxonomy): Eukaryota > Metazoa > Chordata > Mammalia > Diprotodontia > Macropodidae > Notamacropus > Notamacropus eugenii. Next base: position 685,177,067 of record NC_092872.1, read on the forward strand.
TTTATTGGAAAAAAGCAAAGGTGGACAAGGAATCTTGTACTCCCTTCTGGGAGAGGCCTCTTTATTGTTGAATCATAATAGAGCAGGTCTCATCCAACCTTTCAAACTTTATCATACATTACTTTCCTTTACACATTATAGCCAAATTGGTGTTATTAATGATTTTTAGCAGAATGATCTCTCCTATCATTGGCTGCCTTTCTCCCTGTCCCATATTTGGAAAGTATTCCTTTAGTTACAGCTATTTAAATCTTTGATTTTCTTCAAGGCTCAGACTGAATTCCATCTCACATTCTTGATGGATTTCAGATAATAGAGCTGCCTCCACTCCCAAATTGTCATATTCATTTTTATCCTTTTCATGTATATCTGTATATGTATATTTCTGCTCTAGGTATACTGTAAGCATATCATTGTTTCTCAACAGCACACTAGTGGACCTATTTTTCTGTATCACTTCCATCATTTACCATTTTCCTTTTCTGCCATGTTAACCAATTTGATAAGTGTGAAGTGGTATCTCAAAGTTGTTTTAATTTGTATTCCTCTAATCAATAATAATTTAGAATAATTTTTCATGACTATAGATAACTTTGATTTCTTCTGAATAGCACCTGTTCATATCCTTTGAACATTTATCAGTTGGAAAACTGGAATATATCTATGTATCTATATATCTATGTAGTATGTATGTATGTATGTATGTATCTATCTATTTATCTATCTATCTACCTATCACCTAAAATTTGTCTCAGCTCCCATTATATTTGAGAAATGAGGCTTTGATCCCAGAAACTTGCAATAATTTTTTTCCAGTTTTCTATTTTCCTTCTCATTTTGGTGGTATGGTGGTGGTGGTGATAGTGGTGGTGGTGGTGGTGGTGGTGGTGGTGGTGGTGGTGGTGGTGTGTGTGTGTGTGTGTGTGTGTGTGTGTGTGTGTGTGTGTGTGTGCAAAAACATTTATAATTTCATGTAGTCTAAATTATCAACTTTATTTCCTATATTATTCTCTGTCTCTTGTTTGGTCATACATTCTTCCCGTATCTGACATTCTCCCCTAATTTACTTATGACATTAATCTTTATGTCCAAATTCCATTGAGACCTTATCTTATTATATAATTTGAAATGCTTTTCTATACCTACTTCTGGTCAAACTGTTTTCCAATGCTCATGAGAATTTTTGTCAAGTTCTTGAATTTTTGTGAGTTCTTGCCCCCAAAGCTTGGATATTTGGGTTTATCAAATATTAACTTTCGATAGTCATTTACTACTAGGTCTTGTGCACCTAATTTATTTCACTGATCTACCCCTCCATTTCTTAGCCAATACCAGATTATTTTGATGACTAAAACTTTGCAATATAGTTTGAATTCTGGGATTCCTAAGCTACCTTCCTTTTTAAATTTTTTTACTTAATTCCCTTGATATCCTTGACCTTTTTTTGTTCTTTAAGTTTAATTTTGCTATTCTTTTTTTCTATCTCTATAAAAAAATTACCTGTGTTTGATTGATATGGTGCTGAATAAGTAAATCAATTTAAATAGAATTGTCATTTTTTTATTATATTAACTCAACCTACCCATAAGTAATTAATATTTCTCCAGTTGTTTAAATCTGTCCTTATTTGTGTGAAAAGTATTTTGTAATTGTCTTTACATAGTATCTGGCTTTATCTTTGGAGGTGGACTCCCAAGGGTTTACACTGTCTATAGTTAAAGTAGAATTTCTCTTTTTATTTTTCCTGCTGGGTTTTGTTGGTAATGTATGGAAATGCTGATGATTTACATGGGTTTGTTTTATATTCTGCAAATCTGCTTAAGTTGTTAATTGTTTCAATTAAATTTAGTTGATTATCTAGGATTCTCTAAATATACCATCATAACCTATGAAAAAAATAATTGTTTTGTTACTTCATTGCCTACTTTTACTCCTTCAATCTTTTTTTCTCATTTTATTGCTATACCTTGTATTTCTAATATAATAGTGAATAGCAGCAGTCATAATGAACATCCTTTCCTCACCCCAATCTCACTGGGAAGGCTTCTAATTTATCCTTATTAGAAATAATGTAATTGCACTTGCTCATCATTTTGGATAGGTAATACTAATTTGAGAAAGATTCTCTTTATTCCTCCACTTTCTGTGTTTGATAGGCATGGATGGTGCATCTTTTGAAATCATATTATTTTTGTTGTTTTTATTATTGATATGATCAATTATATTTATAGAATTTTGGGAGGGGAATGGGATTTGTTTTGTTTTTGTTTTGCTTTTCAAAAATGAACTAGCCTTGCCTTCCTGGTATAAATAACATCTGATATTAGTATATGATCTATGTGTAGATTATTGTTATCCCAATGCTAATATTTATTTAATTTTGTGTGTGTCAATCATCAAGGAAATTGACCTATAGTTTTTTTTTCCCCCTCTGGTTTTGTTCTTCCTAGTTTGGCAGAGCAAAATCATATTTGAATCACAGAAGTAATTTGGTAGAAATCCTTCCTTAACTATTTTTTCAAATAGTTTTATAGTATTGAAATATTGTTTCTTAAATGTCTTGTAGAATTTACATGTAAATCAACCTAATCCTGAGGATGTTTTCTTGGCGAGTTCATTGATGGCTTTTCAATGTCTTTTTTTTCTCAATAAGGGTTGTTAAGTATTTTATTTCCTCTATTAATCTGGGCAATTCATATTTTTTTGTAAATATACATTTCATTTAGATTTCCAGTTTTGCTGTCACATAATTGGGCAAAATAACTCCTAGTAATTGTCTCAATTTCACTTTCATTGGTGGAACATTCATTCTTTTCATTTTTGATCTTGGTAATCTATATTCATTTTTTTAACTCACCAATAATTTGCCTGTTTTATTGTATTTTTCATAACACCAATTTTACTCTTAATATTATTAATCTCTTTTGATTTTTGGGATTTCCATTTTCGTGTTGAATTGGGAATTTTTTATTTGTTTCTTTTTAGAGTTTTTAGCTGTATGCACAATTCATTGATCTGCTCTCTCTCCATAATTGATGCATGAATTTAGAAATATAAATTTAGTAAATTTATATTTATGTATATTAAATAAATGAATTTAGAAATATAAATTTAATAAATTTATAAAATAATGCTTTAATAGGGACTGCTTTGCCTCCATCCTATTATTTTGGTATGTTCCCTCATTATTGCCATTTTCTTTAATGAAATTATTGTTCTGATGCTTTGTTCTCCAGAACATCCATTCTTTAGGATTAGATCATTTACTTTCCAATTACTTTTTAATATTTGCTCCTATAGACCTCTATTTAATGTAATTTTTATTGCATTATGCTCTGAAAAAATATCTAATATCTAGATGCTTTTCTGCATTTGTGAGGTTTTCATGCCCTGATAAATTTTCACTTTTTGTGAAGGTTTCATGTAAAATTGAGATAAAGGTATGCTTCATTCTATTCACATCAATTTTTTTAGAAGTCTGTCTGATCTAGCCTTTCTAAAATTCTATTCATCTTCTTAAAATCTTTCTTATTTATTTTTTTCTTTTTCTTCTTTCTTTTATGATTAGATTTATCTAACTTTGAAAGGGGAAATTTGAGGTCACCCAGTAGTATGATATTCCTGTCTGCTTACTCCTATAAATCATTTACTTTTCCTTTAGGAATTTCTGTGCTGTGCTGTTTGGTGCAAATAGGTAAACTATTGGTATTTTTTCATTGTCTATGGTACCTCTTAGCAAAATATAGTTGCCCTTCTTATCTCTCTTAAATTTGGTCTACTTATCCATTTGCTTTGTTTGAGATCATGTTTGCTACTCCTCCCCCATTTGCTACCCCTCCCTCATTTTTTGTTACTATATCTGAGTCATAATAAATTCTGTTCCAGCACCTTATTTTAACTCTGCATATATCATTCTCTTTCAAGTGTGTTTCCTATAAACAACATATTATTGGATGCTGGTTTCTAACCCATTCTGCTATCTACTTCTATTTAATGAGTGAATTCAGTTCATTCACATTCACAGTTATGATAGTAAATATTATTTCCCTCCATCCTGTTTTCTTCTCTTTATCCTTCTCTCTCTTTATTCTGTCCTTTCTCATAAATCTGTTTTGCTTCTAACCAATGCCTGCATTATTTCAGTCTCCCTTTTACCATCCCTGCTTTCTCTTATCCTCTTTCCCTCTTACTATCATACTTGCTACTTGAATAAGTTGGATTTTTATACCCAATTGTGCATGTGTGTGCACATACACATTCATTGCCTGCCACACCATTCTATTTTACCTCCACTGTAAAAGTTCTTTCTTGTGCACCTATTTTATTATAGATAATTTCCCCCATTCTTTCTCTCCCTTTCTACTTCTCCTAGAGCATCATGCTTTCTTACCCCTTCATTTTTTAAAAATCGTCTCAGCATAAGCAACTCACTCTCATGCCCTCTGAATATGTAGAGTGCTCTAATAATGATAAAGTTTTTAGGAGTTCCTAGGAGTCACATGTATCATTTTCCCATATATGAATATAAACTATTTAACCTTATTGAGTCCCTTATGATTTCCCTTTAATGTTTACTTTTTTCTATTCTTCTCTTGAGTTTCATATTTGAAAGTCAAGTTTTCTATTAATCTCTGGTCTTTTCATCATGAATGCTTTTAAGTCCTCTGTTCCACTTTTCCCTCTGAAGTATTACATTCAGTTTGCTGGATAGGCTATTCTTGATTGTAATTCTACCTACTTTGCCTTTCAGAATGTTATATTCCATGTCCCCTGCTTTTGAAATATAATAACTGCTGAATCTTGTGTGATCCTGACTGTGGCTCATAGTATTTGGATAGTTTCTTTCTGACCACTCAAAGTGCATTCTCTTTCACCTAGGAGCTCTGGGATTTGACTATAACTTTATTCCTGGGTGTTTTCTTTTTAGATCTCTTTCAGGAGATTATCAGTGGATTTTTTCAATTTTTTCTTTTTTTCTATGACAATATGGCAATTTTTCTTTAAGATTCCTTGAAATATGATGTCCAGGCTATTTTTTTAATCATGGCTTTCAAGTTGTCTAATAATTCTTTAATTAGCTCTCGTTGATATATTTTCTAGGTCAGTTACTTTGTTGATGAAATATTTCAGATTATCTTCTTTATTCTTTTGACTTTCTTTTGTTGTTTCTTAAGTCTCATGGTATAATTAGCTTCTACTTGCCCAATTCTAATTTTTAAGAAATTATTTTCTCCAGAGACATTTTGTATCTCTTTTTCCATTTGACTAATGCTGTTTTTAAGGAGTTTTTACTTCAGTGAATTTTGGTACCTCTTTTTACCATTAAGCCAATTCTATTTTAAGATGTTATTTTTTCAGTGTTTTTTGCTTCTTTTACCAACTTTTAATACATTTTTCATAATCTTCTTGAATCACTCATTTCTTTTCCTAATTTTCCTCTACCATTCTTATCTCTTTCATTAATTTTTCCAAAAATTGTCATTGCTCTTCAGTATAATTAGCATTTTTTTCGTTGAAAGGTTTTATATGTAGCTCTTCCTGTCGTCTTCTGAATTTAAATCTTAGTCTTCCTGCCACTGTAGTACCTGTTCAGGGTCAGTTTTTATGGTTCTTGTTTGTTCATTTTTCTAACTTACTTCTTGACTTGGAATTTTATGTTAAAATCAAGCTCTGTTCACTTGGGTGTAGGGAGGTGCTTTTGAAAACTTCAGTCTTCCACATAGTGCTGCTTTCAGAACTAGTTTTGGGGTTCTGCAACTTTTCAGTGTTTCTAAGGTAATATGATGTGGGTTATCCTGAGCTTTTAAGTTTTCTTAGGTTGGAAAAATGTCTCACACTGATCTTTTGTTGCCTCTGTTTCTCCAAGATTTGATTTGAGGCATTATTGTAAAGTTGTTTATACATGCATGCTGAGAAAATTCAACTGGGTTACTTCTAATCTGCTGTCTTCAGTATATTCTCTTTTGTTCTTATATTTGCTTGTCCTAAGACAAAACAGGATAAAATCACTTCTAAGCACATCTTATTAACTTTCAATATTTTCTTTTTTTATATTTCTTTTTTTAAATTAATTTATTTGTTTTCAGTTTTCTACAATCACTTTCATAAATTTTAAACTTTCTCCCCCTTCCTCCCCAAAATGGCATGGAATCCTATATGGGTTCTACACATACATTCTTATTAAACACATTTTCATATTAGTTGTGTTGCACAGAAGAATTAAAATGAATTAGAGAAACCATGAGAAAAACCAAACCCAAATCAAAACACAACACAAGAAAAAATAGTCTGCTTCATTCTGCATTCTGATTCCATAGTTCTTTCTCTGGACATGGATGGCATTTTGCATTAAGATCCCTTTTGGAATATTTTAGATATTTGCATTGCTGTGAAGGGCTAAGTCTATCAGAAACAGTCCTCACACACTGTGACAGTTAACATGCATAAGGGTCTCCTAGTTTTGATCATTTTACTCAGCAAAAGTTCATATAAGTCTTTCAAGGTTGTTCTGAAGTTCAGCTGTTTGCCATTACTTATAGCATAGTAGTATTCCATTACATTCACATATCACAACTTACTTAACCATTCCCCAATTGATGGGCATTCCCTCAATTTCCAGTTCTTGACTACCATGAAGAAAGCTGCTTTAAGTGTATTTTGTGTATGTGGGGCCTTTACCCATTTTTATGATCTCTTTGGGATACAGTCCTAGAAGTGCTATTACTGGATCAAAAGGTATGCACATTTTTATAGTCCTTTTGGCATAGTTCCAAATTGCTCTCCAGAATGGTTGGACCAAATCACAGCTCCACCAACAAAGAATTAGTGTTCCAACTCTCTCACATCTTCTTCAGCATTTATCAACTTTCTGTTCTGTCATGTTAGCCACTCTGACAGGTGAGATGCAGTAGCTCACAGTTATTTTGATTTGCACCTCTCTTATCAAAAGTGGTTTAGAACATTATTTATATGACTACAGATAGTTTTAATTTCTTCCCCTGAAAGTTGCCTGTTCATATGTTTTGACTATTTTTCAAGTGGGAAATGACATGTATTCTTGTAAATTTGACTCAGTTCTCTATATATTTTAGAAATGAGGCCTTTATCATAGACACCAGTTGTAAAAATTCTTTCCCACTTTTCTGCTTCCCTCCTAATCTTGGTTGTATTGGCTTTGCTCAAAATTTTCCATTTTGCATTTCATAATGTTCTCTGTCTCTGGTTTGGTCATAAATTTCTCCATTCTCCATAAATCTGATAAATAAATTATCTGTTGCTCCCCTAATTTGTTTATAGTATCAACCTTTATACCTAGATGGTGTACTCATTTGAACTTTATTCTGGTGTGCTGTGTAAGGCATTAGTCTAGGCCCAATGTCTGCCACACTATTATCCAGTTTTCCCTACAGTTCTTGTCAAATAGTGAGTTCTTATCCCAGAAGCTGGGGTCCTTGGACTTATCAAACAGTAGACTGCTTTAATCATTGATTACTGTGTCTTGTAAAACTAGCCTGTTCCACTGATCTAACCCTCTATTTCTTAGCCAGTACCAAGTGGTTTTGATGATGCCTGCTTTATAATACAATTTGAGACATGGTATGGCTAGGCCAACATCCCTAGGATTTCTTTTCATTAATTCCCTTGATGCTCTGGACCATTTGTTCTTCCAGATGAATTTTGATATTATTTTTTCTAGCTCTAGAAAATAATTTTCTGGTAGCTTGATTGGTATGGCACTGAATAAGTAAATTAATATAGGTAGAATTATCATTTTTATTATATTAGTTCAACCTACTGACAAGTAACTGATGTTTTTTTTCCAGTTACTTAGACCTATTTTATTTGTGTGAAAAGTGTTTTGTAATTGTGTTCATACAGTCCCTGGGTTTGTTTTGGCAGGTAGACTCCCAAATATTTTATAGCGTCTACTGTGAGTTTAAATGGGATTTCTCTTTCTATCTCTTGATGTTGGGCTTTGTTAGGAACATATAGAAATGTAGATGATTTATGTGGGTTTATGTTGTATCCTGCAACTTTGGAAAAATTATTGATTATTTCAAGTATTTTTTTTTTACATTTGTTCTCTAGGATTCTCTAAGTATATAATCATATTACCTGTAAAGAGTGATAACTTAGTTTCTTCTCTGCTTATCTTAATTCTATCAATTTTGTTTTCTCCTCTTATTGCTAGAGCTGTCATTTCTAGTATCATATGGAATAACAGTGGTGATAATGGACATCTTTGTTTCACCTCTGATCTTACTGGATATACATCTATCTTATCCCCATTACTCACAATCCTTGCTGATGGTTTTAGGTAGACACTATTTATTATTTTAGGGAAAGCTCAATTTATTCCTATGTTCTCCAGTGTTTTCAATGGGATTGGGTTCTGTATTTTGTCAAAAGTTTTGTCTGCATCTATTGAGATAATCATATGGTTTCTGTTAGTTTTGTTGTTGATATGATCAATAATATAGATAGTTTTCCTAATATTGAAACAGCCCTGCATTCCTGGTGTAAATCCTGCCTGATCATAATGTATTATTCTCGTGATAAGCTGCTGTAATCTTTTTGCTAATATCTCATTTAACATTTTTGCATTTGTATTCATTAGGGAAACTGGTATATAATTTTCTTTCTGTATTTTGGTTCTTCCTGGTTTAGATATCAGAACCATATTTGTGTCATAAAAATAATTTGGTTGGACTCCTTCTTTGCCAATTTTCCCAAATAGTCTATATAGTATTTGATTTAACTTTTCCTTAATTATTTGACAAAATTCATTTGTAAATCCATCTGACCTTGGAGATTTATTCATAAGGAGTTCATTGAGGGCTTTTTCAATTTCTTTTTCTGAGATGTGTTTATTTAAGTATTTTACTTCCTCTCCTGTTAATATGGTTAATTTATAAATTTTTTAAAAAATATTCATCCAATTCCCTTTGATTATCAAATTTATGGGCATACAGTTTGGCAAAGTAATTTCTAATTGTTGTTTTAATTTCCTCCTTGTTAGAGGTGAGTTCACCTTTTTCATTTGTGATATTGGTAATCTGGCTTTCTTTCTTTTTTCAATCAAATTGACCAAAGCTTATTCAATTTTATTGATTCTTTTATAAAACCAATTCTTAGTTTTATTTATTAGTTCAATAATTCTCTTAATTGCAATTTTGTCAGTCTCTCCTTTGGTTTTCAGTATTTGCACTTTGATATTTATTTGAGGATTTTCAATTTGTTGTTTGTTTAGCTCTTCCATTGGCATGCCCAATTCATTGATCTCCTCTTTCTCTATTTTATTCATGTAAGTATTCAAAGATATAAAACTTCCTCTAAGAACTGCTTTTGCAGCATCACATAAGTTTAAGTTGTCTCATTTTTGCCATTCTCTTGAATCAAGTTATTGATTGTTTCTATGATTTGTTGTTTAACCCACTCATTCTTTTTTTGTCGTATGTTTATTTATTTTTAATTTTCAACATTCATTTCCAAAAAATTTTGAGTTCCAAATTTTCTACCCATCTCTCCCCTCCCCTTGCCCCAATCTGCCCTCCCTTCTATCACACCCCTCCCTTCCCTTATCCCCATCTTCTCTCTTCTCTTGCAGGGCAAGATAAATTTCTGTACCCCATTACCTGTATTTCTTATTTCCCAGTTGTACGCAAAAATAATTCTCAACATTCATTCCTAAAACTTTGAATTCCAAATTCTCTCCCTTCCTGCCTTCCCACTAAGAAGGCAAGCAATTCATACAGGCTATATATGTGTAGTTTTGCAAACAACTTCCATTATAATTATATTGTGTAAGACTAACTATATTTCCTTTCATCCTATCCTGCCTCCCATTTATTCTGTTCTCTCTTTTGACCTTGTCCCTCCCCAAAAAAGTTTACTTCTAATTTCTTGCTCTTCCCATTTGCCCTCCCTTCTATCATCTCCCCACCCCAGTTATCCCATTCTCCCCTACTTTCCTGTAGTGCAAGATAGATTTTAATACCAAATTGAGTATGCATGTTATTCCCTCCTTAAGCCAAATATGATGAAAGTAAGCTTCACTTTTCCCCTTTCATCTCCCCCCTTTTCTCCTCCTCTGAAAAAGCTTTTTCTTTCCTCATTTATGAGAGATAATTTGCCCCATTTCATTTCTCCTTTTCTCCTCCCAATATATTCCTCTCTCACCAGTTAATTTTATATTTTTAGATATCATCCCTTCCTATTCAACTCACACTATGCTATCTATCTAATCTATCTATCTATCTATCTATCTATCTATCTATCTATCTATCTATCTATCTATCTATCTATATTTCTATCTATGTGTGTGCATGTATAATCTCTCCAACTACTGAAATACTGAGAAAAGTTTCAAGAGTTACAAATATTGTCTTTTCATGTAGGAATGTAAACAGACTTTGGTTAGTCCCTTATGATTTTTCTTTGCTGTTTACCTTTTCATGCTTCTCTTGATTTTTGTGTTTGAAAGTCAAATTTTGTATTCAGCTCTGGTCTTTTCATCAAGAATGCTTGAAGGTCTTCTGTTTCAATGAATGCTCATTTTCCCCTTGAAGTATTATATTCAGTTTTGTTGGGTAGGTGATTCTTGGTTTTAATTCCAGTTCCTTTGACTTCTGGAATATCCTATTCCAAGCCCTTCAATCCCTTAATGTAGAAGTTGCTTGCGTTATCCTGATTGTATTTCCACAATACTTGAATTATGTCTTTCTAGATGCTTGCAATATTTTCTCCTTGATCTGGGAACTCTGGAATTTAGCTACAATATGCCTAGGAGTTTCTCATTTTGGATCTCTTTCAGGAGGGGATTGGTGCATTCTTTCAATATTTATTTTACCCTCTGGTGCTAGAATGTCAGAGTAGTTTTCCTTTATAATTTCATGAAAGATGATGTCTAGGCTCTTTTTTTAATGATGGCTTTCAGGTAGACCCATAATGTTTAAATTGTCTCTCCTGGATCTGTTTTCCAGGTCAGTTATTCCAATGAGTTATTTCACACTATTTTCTATTTTTTTCATCCTTTTGGCTTTGTTTTGTAATGTCTTGGTTTCTCATAAAGTCATTAGCTTCCATCTGCTCCATTCTAATTTTTAAAGAACCATTTTCATCAGTGAGCTCTTGAACTTTTTTTTCCATTTGACTAATTCTGTTTTTTAAAGCATTCTTCTCCTCATTGGTTTTTGGACCTTTTTTTGCCAGTTGAGTTAGCATGTTTTTAAAAGGTGTTATTGTCTTCAGCATTTTTTTGGGTCACCTTTAGTAAGCTGTTGACTCACTTTTCATGATTTTCTTGCATCACTCTCATTTCTCTTCCCAATTTTTCCTCTACCTCTCCTACTTGATTTTCAAAATCCTTTTTTGGCTCTTCCATGTCCTGAGACCATTGCATATTTATTTTAGAGGTTTTGGATTCAGAAGCCTTGACCTTTAAGTCTTCTTCTAATGGTATGCATTGTTCTTCCCCTTCCAAAAGTATGGAAGACAATACTTGTTCACCAAGAAAGTAGCTTTCTATAGTCTTATTTTTTTCCCTTTTTGGGGCATTTTCCAAGCCAGTTTATTTTGAGTCCTTTGTCAAGAGGAGGATATACCCTGGAGACCTGTAAGTTCTCAGTTCCTCCAATGTGGCACAGTCCAGGAAGAGGAATCTACTCCTCTCCTGGCTTGTGCTCTTGTCTGTGAGCAACCATAAGCACTTTCTTCTGCCCAAGATCTGCCAGTAGGGTTCCCTCTCCAGAGCCTCCACCAACTCCACCGCCAGCACTCTTTCTCACCCCATGGCTGCCAATCAAGACTGAGATTCAGATCAGCAGCTCAATTCCCCCAGGGTTTTAGGCCAAGGGCTCCAAAAATGGATGCTGCCACTGTAGTTGCTGGTACTGGCAGGGCCTGACTGCATTCCCTTCTCACCCAGGTGAGAGAGCTTTCTCACTGCCCTTTGAAGTTGTCTTTGATGTTTGTGGGTTGAGAAATCTGGGAACTGCAGCTGTTGCTGGGGACTCTGCCCCCTGAGGCTTGTTCCAATCCTGTTCCTACAGGTGCCGCATGGTTAAGGGTGAGCTGGACTCTTCAGGTTGTACTCTGCTCCACGTCTGGTGCAATAGATCTTTCTGGTCAGTCTTTCAGGCTGTCTTGGGCTGGAAATCTTTTTCACTCATTTTGTGGCTTCTGCTGCTCTAGAATTTGCTTAAAGTCATTTTTTACAGGGTTTTTATGGAATATGGGTGGGGAGCTTCTACAGATCCATCTCTGTACTCTGCCATCTTGACTTCACTCCCTAACCAACTCATTCTTTAGGATTAGATTATTTAGTTGCCAATTAATTTTTGGTCCATCTTTCCATGGTCTTTTATTACATTTTTATTGCATTATGATCTGATAAGAATCCATTGACTATCTCTGCCTTTCTGCATTGAATATATACTTGGTCTTCTCTGTCCCCATAGTATGATTCTATGGTCTTTGCTTTTCTGATTTGCTTCTTACTCATGGTGATTGCCCTTTTCCTGACTTTTAAAGTGCATTTCTGCTTCTGGGGCACGGGAGGCTCTGTCTCATGTTTCTTGTGCTGAGAATTTGAGGCTTTGTGTGCTGTGGCCTCTGGTTCTTTCAGTTAAAAACTAGAACCCTGCAGTTTCCCTGGTCCTGAGCTGGTTGGTGTGTGCAAAGGCTGAGGCTGTGTGAACTCTTTCTGAGTTTCCCTGGAGTTACCCTGAAGCTCACAGCATGAGGTGGGGGAGGGGTGGTCTGACCATTAGAGTTCTCCTACTCCCCTGAGCTAGAGCACAAACAGGTTCAGTGGCTGGTGAACCCCTATCTGAGCTGGTGTCTGAACATCTGCCCTGACTGTGCCTTTAAGGTATTCTTGGGGTCCTGGTATTGCCATTCATGGGTTCCATCCCCCTGGTACTCAGAATCTCTTCCTGGTTCACTGAGTTGGGGCTGTCTGTGATACCTCTGGTCCTGCATTGGTCCCCTTCAGCCACAGCTGAATTTTTTAATTAAATTGTTTTATTTGGTTTCAGTGTTCAACAATCACTTCCATATATCTTAGATCTTTTTCTACTCCCTCCCCTTCATTCCTCCCTTCCTTCCCATTCCCTCCCTGAGACAGCGTACAATCTTATATAGGTTGTACATGTACATTCCTATTGAATGCATTTTGCATAAATGAATTAAAATGAATGGAAGAAACCATAAAACAAAACAAAATGAAACATAGTACAAAAGAAAATTGCCTGTTTCTATCTGCAATCCAATTCCATAGTTCTTTCTGTGGATGTGGAAGATATTTTGCCTCGAGTTCATTAAAAAATTTTTAAGTCCATGCATTTCAATGAAGTACTAATTCTACCAGAAAAATTCCTCGCACACTGTGGTTGTTGCTGTGTACAAAGTTGTCCTAGTTCTGCTCTTTTCACTCATTGTCAGTTCATATAAGCCTTTCCAGGCTTCTCTGATGTCTTCCTGTTCATATTGTCTTCTCATAACACAACAGCATTCTGTTACATTCATATACCACAGTTTATTCAATCATTCCCCAAATGATGAGCATCCCCTTGATTTCCAGTTTTTGGACAGCACAGAGAGCTGCTATAAATATTTTTGTACATGTTGGACCTTTTCCATTTCTATGATCTCTGTGGGATAATGAAGTACTCTTCTTGTCAATCTCCCTAGTCTCCTGAACTGAAAGACTGCAGCACCCCTTCTGCTGATCCCACTATTCTAGGATTTTTCCTGGGAAAAATTCTCTGGGTTTTTCATGGTCAACAAGGGGAGGGTGAGAGCACTTACACTTTACTCCACCATCTTGGCTCCTGAAAGTTCAAGTAGGTGACTTTCAAACATTTAACCTGTGGACTGATAGTCTCAAGAGTGACTGCTGCTGTAACCAGAGGCCCTGCATTTCTCTCTCATTCAGTTCCCCTGGACTCCTGTCCTGTGCAATATATTGAAGAATCCACACTGCTGCTTCTGCTTCAGTCAACAATTCCAGCTCCAAGTCTGTGCTGGTGTAGCCTATGCACTCTGTGCTGCTCTAGCCCTATGTAACAGATCCTTCTTGTTGACCTTCTGGGCTGTCCTGGGATGGAAATCTGCCACACTCTGTCTACTTTTAGAGTGGATTCTGCTACTCTAAAACTTGTTCAGATTCTTTTAACAAACATCTGAAGGAATTTGTGGTGGGGCTCGATTGAGTCTGTGCTCTCTCTCCACCATCTTGACTTCACCAAGTTTTCTCTTTTCGTTGAAGATGTTAGAATGAAAAAAGGACGTGTTTCTTTTCCCCTGTTAGAATATATGTACATACACATATGTGTATGTATTATACACATATATTATATATTATATTATATGGTGAATCTAATGTATTTCAATTTCTGTCTTTCTTTTGACTCCTGTATATTTGATACAAATATCTACTTTGTTCGGACTTGTGTCTCAGAAAGACTTGAAAGTTCCCTCTTTTTATTTAAAATTTCATCTTGCATGTCCAGCCCCAAAACAGTCACCAGGATATTCAGTTTTGCTGTACTCGTATGCGAATTGCATGCATCCTCTGAATCCTGGACCCTGTGGCTTCTTGGTTATGCGCTGATTTGTCCCTGCTTTACTTGGAAACTTCTGTGACCCTACCATTCACTGTGGCTCTGGCACTGAATGACTGATCTTTATGCTGAATGTTGCTCTGGCCTTGTCCCTTGACCTTTGTCTACACGGCATGTGAAATTTGCCTTCAAAGTACACTGACTTTTCTGTTAAAGTTTTCTTGGAATACTGGTACTATTCTTGTATAGATCTGGACTGACTGAAGGAACTTAAAGCATGTATGTGTGTATGTGTGTATATATGTATGTATGTGTGTGTATGTATATATATATGTATGTGTATGTCTATATATCTATATATACATATATACATATATATATATATATACACACACACACACACACACACACATATATATATATATATATATATATATGTATGTATGTATATATCAGTCTTTGATTCAAAGTCATCTCCATGGCTTTTAAGTATTCTGGTTCCCTAAATGCTTGAATTTCTCAACTTATTTGACCACTATATCCAATTTAGTTCAAGAGTTGTCACATCTTAGTTTTCTCTCCTGCGCCCTGCCATCCACACCCCGACATGCCCAAATACCTGGTTATGAATCTGGCTCTCTTGGCTGTAAAATCAAAAGACTCCATCCCTAAAAATGAATCATTGTTTAAGATGCAATGTATAATGCTAAGAGAAGGTTTTGGGCACTACGATGGGATCCCTGGAGAAATTACCCCTTTTGCCATTATGTTAATACTCCTCTGTCTACAGAGAATTAGGAGCATCTGCTACTATATGTTTTGTTCTCTACTTATTCCTGGGAGAGGGTTTGAAACGCAGTTATATTCAGAATTGCTGATTTGCCACCGATTAAAGCATTTGAAAGGAAAAAAGGTGAGAAGACAGTAGTCTAAATATGTATCAACCTACAGAGGCATACTTGCAATAAACACATTGAATTTAACTAAATGCTTTCCCTTTTATCTTCAAGTTAAATTTTGATTCTGAAAGAAACAACAACTTTGTACTCCCCCAATTTCTAGCATAATGATTAGAATACAGAAAGCACTTAATCAATATATCTTTTATGAATGAATGATCTGGGTTGAAATGTGGTGACTTTTGGAGGTAAATAGTTTCAACAAAGCAAAATCGGACTTGAGCAGTGATCTCAAATGAAAGCTTTTGTAAAAAGTTTTGATCTCCAGACAAAACAAAAGTTGACATTTTCAATAATTTGGTACTTCAGTGCTTTGATGGATAGATGATATCATAGATTTGGCAGCTCCCTTCAACAGGGGAGATCATAACCCTGACCTACTTTTTCATTCTGTTATTCTGATTCAGACCGTTAATCCATATTCACATTCATATACACACACATATACACAGAACACACAGATAGTTGTGAGGCTTGGTGGTGGACATTAAAGTCAAGCCAACAAATGGTACCAGATATGATTGAAATCTAGTTCCAGAGCCTGCAAAATGAGTCTTATGACATTTGAAGTTGAACCCAGTCAACCAGCAAATTCAAGAAGGTGAGATAGAAAGTATTGCAGTGGGGTCCTTTCCTCAAATTCCTACAAATGGATTTAGGAAACACATTAAACAAAATTTTGATGCAGAAATCCTTAAAAAAAATCACAGAGTCATTAGTCCAGCTCACCTAGGCCTAGCATATATATGGCAATGGGCTAGGTCTGAGGATATTTGAAATGGGGTCAGCAAAGGAACATGCTGCGCAGACCATTCTGGCATTCAGGAAGAAGCAGAGTATTAGAAATATGGCAGAGATCAGCCATAACATCAATTATGAAATCAAGAAATGGGGAGGAAGGGGAAGAGAGGAAAAGCAGCCCCAAAATAATGACAAAAAAATAGAAAGGAAAAGAAGGAAAAGATATCCATCTACAAATAGTACTTTAGAAAAAAAACACATATTGGGCATAAACTCAGTGGTAGAGATGAATCAAGATTTAAAAAATATATATGGATATATACATATTCATATATATATACAAATATACACAGATGTACACACACATATACACATATATACGTACCTATATATATGTAGAAAAGAAACATGAGCCATGGAAGAAAGAATTGTAAAGGCTACTGACAGATTGGAACAAGGAACACAAAACCTTTTCCAATTAACAAAATTCCTAAAAATGATAATGGCACAAATATAGACAATGAATTCATAAGACAAACCAGAAAGAGTAAAATCAGTAGAGAAAATTAGAATTTCAAACACAGGAATAAAGGGTAACATAAAATGATGAACAATGATAAAAAAAAAAAACTAAGCAAGGATGTCCCCTCACATCCTTATTATCACCAGGGTTCATGAAGGAAATATAATTAAACAAGGCCTGGGAGTGGTTCTGATATATATGCATACATACACACACACACACAGACACACACACACACACACACATACACACACACATGAGTTGGCTACAGAAATAAATTTCCCTCAACAAGTACATAGAAGGAAACTGAGACAAGAGGGCAGGAAGAGGAGTGAGATGGGAGATTAAGAGAGGTATTAGTACTAAGCAAAGTAATTTCAAAGGATATACAAAAATCTATACAGCTCTTTTTGAACTGGTAAAAATGGGGACATGAAGAGATAACAATAAACTGGGGAATGGATAAACAAGTTATGGTCTATAAATATGATGAAATATTATTTTTCTGAACTATTATCAATGTAATGAACAAACAAGATTCCAAAGGACTAATGATGAAACATATTATTCATGACCTGAAATAGAGGTGAAGGACTTGGAATGCAAGACGAGAGGTTTGTTTGTTTTTTTTCCCTTTTTGGATATGGACAATGTAGATTAACTTTTGATTGACTATATTGTTTGTAATGTCTTTTTCTTTCCCTGTGTTCTCAATTAAAGTTGAGAATGTAGGAAGGTGGATGTTCACTGATTAAATCATAAATCAATTAAGTATTTTTAAAAAGAAAAAAATGGCCCAGACAAGTTGCATATGCAAATACTATCCTAGGAATGGTCACCATTACTAAATTGTGCAATTCTTTATCTAAGACTTACATCAAGAAAAGAGAAGAATGACCGACCACCTCTGTTACAAACATTATTGCTTTTAAATTTGCACATACACAAATGCACACAATGACGTAGCAACTGGATGTTTTACATGTAGTATTTTAAGTTCTTTCCACGTAGGGTTTTAAAATTTAAGTTTTAGGTATTTTGAGTTTGTGATATCATTTGAAGACCAAGTCAAAACAATTAGTACTCAGGAAGAGTTGGCTTTCTGAAGTCAATTTATTAAATTGTGACATTTCCCCTTCCCAGCCCCACTCAATCTAGCTATTTCCATTAAGTACAAAATTATCTGATTCTATGTAATAATGGTGAAGATCATTATTTTCTAAATGTTAGGTTTTACAAAAGAAAAGCTGGGTCACAATTTTTATAACTTTCTAAACAAAAGTATCACCTTATCCCTCAAAGACAAATTCTATCACATGACAAAAATTCCTGGACAATATAATTTGCTATTTAGTCAAAGGTTGGTAACTCTTTCTCTGTAAATACCATGCAGTTGTAAAAACTGACTGCTAATAAGGCAATTGACCCAAAAGGTCATCCTCACAGCATCCTTATTATTTGCTTAAGGATTTAATTTTTATTTCATCTATGTGTAAATTGACATTCTGCATATGGTGATGAGGTGCTTTACTAGCGGGGTGGAAAATATAGATTTGCATTATGGAAACATCCTTGTGGTATTGATTTTCTTGAAAGTAAAACTTTAATAGGTGATACAACCTGAAATTCTATCAAGATACACATATGTGACCCACAGTGAATTGCTTTCCCATGACCTGTCACACCTGATTATCCAGACATTGTGAGGGGAATTCAAAGTCACAAAATTTAGAGGGAGAAGAGAGAAGGGGGGAAAAACACCTTTATAATCCTCATGATACACTTTCAGATTTTTCTTTCTGAAAAATATCAAGATAAAGCCTGAGTTTTTGTTATTTGTTTTTTGTTCTTGCTTTTTGTGGTTTTGTTTTTTCAATACAAGCTGACCATTAGAACACAGGGGAGGCAGCATGCTGTGAACCAGGGAAAAGAGAAATAAAAGTTTATGTGTGAAATTCTAAGAATGTTGCTTTCTCTCACTGGAAAATACTCTTATTTCCAGATTCTGATAGGTATTGGAGTAGACATTCAACTGTTACTATTCAATTAAACAGACACATTTAAAAGTAATATTTTATCTTCTAAAATATTTATAGGAGGTCTCTTTGTGGTAGCAAAGAACTGGAAATTACAGGGATGCCCATCAGCTTGAGAATAGCTGAACAAGTTGTGGTGTATGATTGTGATGGAATACTTCTGTACTATAAGAAATGATGAGCTCAATGATTTTAGAAAAAAAAATGGAAAGATTTACACAAAATAATGAAGAGTGAAATGAGCAGAACCAAGAGAAAATTGTATGCAATAACAGCAATGTGGTTTTAAAATGACTGAGCAAATGAGTTATTTTGACTATTATAAATATCCAAATTAACTACAAAGGACATGTGAAGAAAGACACTATCTGTATCCAGAGAAAGAACTGATAAATAGAAGTATGTGTAGAACAATTTTACATATACATGCATATTTGTGTCTAATGGTAGCCATCTCTAGAGTGGGGAGAAGTAGAAGGGAGGGAAGAAAAATAGAAAAAGAAATTGACATGATAATTTTTGTTGAATATTTGAAAGGAATAACAAGTTATACACAGTAGATTTGCTATTTCATGTGCAATCATCTTTTTTATTGTACTGTGTAATGGAAATGCTTGTTTGATTTCATAAATTAAAATATATATTTTGAAGAGAAAAATATAGATAATGAATAAAAAGTATTATTTTATTTTTCCCAATACATGTCAAAACATTTTAGAATACATTTTTTAAAAATTGTTTCAAATTTACTCCTTCCCTCCTTCTCTTCACCCATCCCTGGGACAGTAAGTAATTTGACATAGATTATACATGTGCAATCACAAAAAACACATTTCCATAATAGTCATGTTGTGAAAAAAGAAAGACAAAAATGAAAAATAATATACTTTAATTTGCATTCAGACCTCATCAGTTCTTTCTGTGGATATAGATATCATTTTTTTTTATCATTAGTCCTTTGAAATTGTTATTGCTAAGCATAACTAAGTCATTTACAACTTCACCAACACTGAATTAATGTCTCATTTTCCCCATATCTCCTCTAGCATTTGTCATTTATCTTTTCTGTCCTATTTGTTGGTACAATAGGTATGAGATAGCACCTCAGAATTGTTTTAATATGCATTTCTCCAAACTATGGTGAGTTGGAGTATTTTTTTCATATGGCCGTAGAAAGTTTTGACTACTTCATCTGAAATCTGTTCATATCTTTTGATCATTTGTCAACTGGGGAATGACTGTTATTTTTATAAATTTGACAGTTCTTATTTGAGAAATGAGATCGTTATCAGACGAAGTTGCTTCATTTTTTTCAGTTACAATTATTAAATGTGTTTCTTTTCATCCTATTTCCCCTATTTTTTTTTGTTCTCTCTCTCCTTTCATGTAGTCACTCCTTGAAAGTGTTTTGCTTCTGACTGCTACCTCCCCTAAAGTGCCCTTCCTTCTAACACACTGTACCCCTTTGCCCCTTTTCCCCTTTGACTTTACTGTATGGTAAGATAGATTTCTATGCATAGTTGAGTGTGTATGTTATTACTTCTCTGAGCCAATTCTGATGAGAGTAAGGTTCACTCACTACCCCCCCACACACACATCCTCCATCTTCTCCTCCACTGTTAAAGTTTTTTCTTGCCTCTTTAAGAGATAATTACTACATCTACCTCTCCCTTTCTCTTTCTCCCAATGCCCTCCTCTTTCTTATCTCTTAAGTTTTTTAGATATATATCCCTTCATATTCAATTCACACCTGTGCCTGCCCTGCCCCTTCTATCTCGCCTAACAATAAGAAAATTCTTATGAGTTACAAGGATTGTAGGAATATCAACAGTTTAACTTTATTAATCCTTTGTGATTTTCTTTTCCTGTTTACCTTTTTAAACTTACCCTGAGTCTTGTATTTGAAAGTCAAAATTACTATTTACCCCTCTCTTTTCATCAAGAATGCTTAAAAATTCTCTATTTTGTTGAATATTCATTTTTTATTCCTTAAGGATTTTACTTAGTTTTGCCATACAGGTGAATCTTGGTTGTAATTCTACCTCCTTTGTCCTCTGTAATATCTTATTCCAAGCCTTCTAGACCTTTTAATATAGAAGCTTGCTAAATCTTGTTGTTCTGACCATGGCTCCATGATACTTGAAGTACTTCTTTCTGGCTCCTTGAAAAATTTTCTCCTTGACCTAGGAGCTCTGAAATTTGGACATAATATTCTTGGAAATTTTCATTTTCAGATTTCTTTGAGGAGATCTTTCAATTCTTTCAATTTCAATTTTTATCCTCTGATTCTAAAATCCCAGGGCAATTTTCCTTGATAATTTCTTGAAAGACATCTTTCAATCATGTTTTTCAGTAATCCAATAATTTTCAAATTATCTCTCATGTATCTGTTTTCCAGGTCAGTTTTTTTTTTCCAATGAGAGATTTCACATTGTCATCTTTTTTTCATTCCTTTGATTTTGTTTTATTGCTTCTTGATTGGAAGTCATTAGCTTCCACATGCTCAATTCTAATTTTTAAGGAATTATTTTCTTCAGTGAGCTTTTGTACTTCCTTTTCTATTTGGTCAACTCTGCTTTAAAGGGCATTTTTCTCTTCATTCATTTTTTTGTACCTCTTCTTATCATTTGGCCTCGTCTGTTTTTTAAGGTGTTATTTTCTTCAGTCTTTTTTGATATCTCCTTTGCCACCTTACTTTTTATGATTTTCTTGCATCAGTCTCATTTCTCTCCCCATTTTTTCTTTACTTCTCTTACTTGATTTTCAAAATCATTTTCAAGCTCTTCAATGGCCTGAAACTAATTCATATTATTATTATTTTTTTTTTAACTTGGTGCCATTGCACTTTGGATCTTTGACTTTGTCATCTTCTTCTAAATGTGTATTTTGATCTTCTTTGTCACCTTAGTGTTTTTCTATGGCTAGAATTATTTTTCCTGTTATTTGCTCATTTTCCCAGTCTATGTCTTGATTTTTAACTCCTTGTTAAAATGGGGCTCTGCTTTCAGGGTAGAGGGCACACTGTCCCAAGCTTTAAGGATTTTGTGCGACTATTTCAGAGATATTTCTAGAGACCTGTATGTTTTCATTCTTCTAAGGTGTTAAGATCTAAGAAAAGATATTTGCTACTCTCCTGTCCTGTGCTCTGGTCTACGAGCAACCACAAGCACTCTTTTCTGCTCTGGAACTACAAGGAGGGTTTTCCCCTTCCACTGTGGATGCAAGCTTTAATGTGCTAGTGCTCTTCCTCACCCTGGGGCTTCCATCAAGATCTGAGTATGGACAAAGCAACAGAGTCCTGCCCTGAGTGCCACAAAGAGACCCTTGTGGTCTCCTTCTGAACATTTGTTCAACCCTGTTACTACCAGTGGGCTGAGATCTGCAGAGGCAGGTAATGCTACTACTAATTCAATGGTTCCTAAGGCTTGTTCTTTGTTTGATGGACTCCAGTCTGTGCTATAGAATCCTGCACTGAACTGCAGTCCACTCTCACCCAGTTGTGACAGACCTTTTCTGCTGATTTTCTAATTTGTCTTTGGCTGGAGAATTATTTCACCCTTTCCTTTTATGGGGTCTACTGCTGCAGGAATTGTTTTATGGCCTTATTTAAAGTTGTTCAGAAGGGTGTTGAGGGAGTTCAAGTGAGTTACTCCGTTTTCTCCGCCATCAGTGCAGTGCCTCTATTTCCCTTCTGATCTTGGTTGCATTGATTTTGTTTATGTATTTTTAAAATTATATAATAAAACTATTTATTTTACATTATATAATACTCTCTCTTTTGTTTGGTCATAAGTTCTTCCCTTTTCCATAAACAAGAAAGGTGAACTTTCTCTTATCCTCTCAATTTGTTTATAGTATCACCCTCTTTGTTTAATTCATGCAACAATTTTGACTTTATCTTGGTATAGAGTGCAAGAAGTTGGTCCATATATAATTTTTACCATATTGTTTTCTAGTTTCCCAGCAGTTTTTTTTGTCAAATAGTATGTTTTTTACCCAAAATCTTGGAGCTTTGAGTTTATCAAAAACTAAAGTACTTTGATCATTTACTACTGCCCATTTTGTACCTGATCTATTGCAATGATTCACTACTCTATTTCTTAACTAGTACAAGACTGCAAGTTTAAATTGGATATAGTATATTGCCAATCTTGACTTGTAGGAAAAAAAGAGAAAAGTAAAATATATCATGTAAGAAAAGGAAATATATGAGCAGAAAAGGAATAGGGCTAAATATGTAGCACAGCAACAATTAATAAATACATAATCCTAGAGTAGCACTGGTACTCATGTAGTGTCAAAAGACCTTTAGGAATGCTTATGGCACTTTGGATAGACACTAAAAAAAGAACTCATGGGAACTTAAGGGAACTTATGGGAAGACATTCATAAGCATTATATGTGTTAAGTCATAGATATTTTGCGATCTACAGTGTTAAAATCAATACTCATATCTATGAAGTCACAAATATACTGAATTATAATAATTTTATAGTATAAGTAAAAAGATAAATGAAATCAAGGGAGGCCAAAATTATATTCAGCTTGGGTAATGAGCTGAGAAGGCTCTGAGGAAGATTTTGTAATAATCATGAACTTCCATATGAATCAGGATATTCAAAATGAAATAAATAGTGTGCTAGATCAGAGTTGGGAAAACCTGACTTCAAATCCTGCCTTGGATACTTACTAGCTGTGAGACCCTGGCAAAGTCACTTAAAATCTCTACGTTTCAATTTTTCTCATCTTTAAAATTAAATGATTGAACTTAGTGGTCTGTAAGTTCCATCATAGCTCTGAAATTATGTTCTTATGATAAAGTTCAAATTCTACATTGGACACAGCATCTTTTTAATTCTAACTAAATCCCTTAATCTCTCATCGCTCTAGACAATTCTTTAAGGCTATAAGTTCTGGTGGTGGAAGCAGTTTCCTCATCCAGACACTACCTGTATAATTAAGTCATAGGTCCAGTCTGTATCACTCTCAGTTGTACAAAATTCTTTATATTAAGAACCTCATTCTGGATGGTTGAAAGCACATTATTGTCAGACATGGATAGAGGATGAGCAAAACCACAGAGTTACAAAATCTTAGCATGAAAAGAAGGCTGAGAAATATCCAATTGGTCTGGAAAATAGAGTTAAGCAAAATGAATTACAATGAGATGTCTAGAAAGCTAGGCTGGAATCAAACTCAGAGAGCTATTGAATAATACTAAGGAATGAGCTTTTTATTCAAGATACATTTGACAGCCCATAACAGTTTTAATTAATGAAGTGGTGTTGCTTTAATTTTGTATCAGGAAACCCAACAAAGTGGTGTATAGGATCAGTCAATAAGTGTTTATTAATCACTTATGATGTCCCAAGTCCTATGGTAGGTGTTAGAAACTTGGGTTGCACTCTCAAGAAATATATTCTATTAGGTGATATAGAAAGAATTAAAGACATAAGAAAGTTTAGACAGCTTTTTAGGATACAACAGTATATATATATATACACAGAGTGATAAGGGTTTAAAGTAAGCGGTTCCTGTAGAAATATTAAGGCAGGGAGAAGTCTTTGGCTATCTCTACAGTTTCATTAGAGACAGTATCTTCATGCACTCTATGATCCAGAAAAACTGACAATCTTATTGATCCTAGAAAACAACATTTGCATTTTATACTTCATTTCTGTATATTAGTTATCCCTCATGTCTGGAATGCAATACCACCTAACTGACATCTCTTAGAATCTTTTCTTCCTTCAAGACACAGCTCAAGCCTGACCTTTTAGATGAAATTGTTTTTGAACCTCCATACTAATTCCTTCCATAAGTACTTTGCAGTTCTTTGTATTTATTATTTTTGTATATATTTTGTACATTCTTATATATGATATATGTGCTTGTTTTCTCCCTCAGTGGAACAGAAACTCTTTTTCTGGTAGGGATTACTTAATTTTCAATAATTTTCTTATCACCAGTACTGAGCACAGTGCCTGACAGAGAATAATAAATATTTTTTGACTGAAATGAACAATATTATTTGTCTCCGACTAGGCAGAACTAGGCAGTTGATTCAATGCCTATGAGGAAGGATGGATGGAAGTTTCAGGAAGGAAGGAAGGAAGGAAGGAAGGAAGGAAGGAAGGAAGGAAGGAAGGAAGGAAGGAAGGAAGGAAGGAAGGAAGGAAGGAAGAAAGGAAGGAAGGAAGGAAGAAAGGAAGAAAGGAAAGAAGAAGGAAGGAAGGACAGAAAGAAGTAAGGAAGAAAGGAAGGAAGGAAGAAAAGGGGGATAACAAAAATGATTTAGCATCTATGAATTTAGAAAAAGGAGAGAAGAATGGGGATGTTGTCAGAGATAGGGAAATCAGGAAAAAGGAACAGAATAGTGCAGGATGAAAGGGAACAAAGAATTCCATTTTAGATATATTATCTATTTGAAGTTTCAGTTGGAAAGATCCAATACACAGGACAAATATTGCTGGGGAACTCAGGAGAAAATGAAAGGTTGGATATGTGGAAGACAATAATAACTCACATTTATATACTTTTTTAATGTTTATAAAGCAGTTCTTACCCAATACTACTATTATATTGCTTGGTAGTATAAGTATTAATAAACAGTTTTACAAAAGAAGTTACTGAGGATTAGCAGGGCTAATTCCCTTGCTCAGTCTCACATAGCTAGACAGTGTTAGCACTGAGATTCAAACCCATATCCCTGTTGACTTCATTTTCAGCACTTCTTCCACTATATCACAGTCTCTTACATTAGGGAGTCAATCATGATTACAGAGCCATCCATGCAGATGATAGTTTAACTAATGAGGGAGAATGAGATTGCCAAGATAGAAAATGTAGATAAACAGGAAAAGAGAGCCAGGGACAGACTGGTGGAAAATATTTTATCGTAAAAATAGTGTAGTGAACACATTTTTTTTCATCTAAATATAAAAGAAATGAATCTAATTGTTTAGACTGGTAGAACCTAGGATATCTGATTCCCAATCCAGGGGTCATTAGTCCATGACAAAAGTGGAATACACCTAATTGCTTGCATGTTTGTTACGTGTACCAATCTGTTTGTTTAGTAAGAATTATCAAAATAATTGTCTCTTCTTTTTCCTTTTTGTGCACATAATTTTAATTGACAGAACAGCAATACAATAAAATGCATAAGGTAAAAGCAGAGATTTTTTATCTTTTTGACTTTAGATAAGTCTCTTTATTGCTCTAGTACTTGGTTCTCTCATACATAAAATAAAGAATAACTTTAAGACACTTTTCAACAAGAAATACATTTTCTTACAGTAATTCATACAAGCTCTGAGGTTCATTGCCCCAATACCTACTCCCACTGATGAATCAAGTCCCAGAGTTTTTCTATAGTTCTCCCTAACAGGATTTCAAGCAGTGTAATTGTGGGGTAAAGGGGAATTCTGTAACACCACTGACTCAAACTTCCACCATTGTACTTAATTGCAGGATTATCAGTTGAGAATCACGGAGTTACTCAGTAGTAGCTTTTTGATAGGAGTATTCAATAAGCTAGTACATTAAGAACAGTTAGCATAAACCCTACATCCAAAAAAAGTAGCATGCGATATATTCTCATAACAGTACATACAGAGTTCAGAGGAAAGTTGAATGAAATCTGGAGGGGGGGCTCATACTACAGAGGGGTTATATCCAGCTTTTAACTTCTAGAAGTCTAATTTTCTTCAATTTCTGAGGTACTTAAGAAGCTTCCCTTAAGCATGGTGTAGGTTCTTTGTGGAGCATCCATATAGAATTGTGAATCCAATCTGTCCTTGCCTCTTTAAGAAGACACATTTGTCCGTTTTTAGTGAGGAGATCATCAATGGGAGGATAGGTCAAACATTCCAGAAGCTTAATAAGAGTTCTTCTGGCCAAGGGGATAAGGAAAGAGCAGACAAAGGTTCTCTTTCCCTCCATAGCTAACGTGTCATCCTTAGGAATTTCTTGGAAAATCACAGGTGCTTCAATTTTGCAATTCTATCCCTTCCCAACTCCCTTGTTAATTTACAGATTATCCTTTTGCATAAGTTTCTATTGAACTATATAAAAGGACAGAAAATTCTAATCTTTCTAGTCACAAAAGGAAAGATTATAGAAGATAATCAAATTCAGAACTCGAAAGGACTTTAAGGAACATTGAGTCAAGTCCTTCCATTTTAAATATGAGGTAAGTAAGACCCAAGAAGTTAAGTTGACTTGTTAAAGATTGTATAAGTAGTAAATGGAAGAATCAAAGCTATGGGACTTGTTTCCTGTATGGCCTTAGGAAAATTCCTTCTCTTCTCTCAATCTGTTTCCTTAAGTATAAAAGGAGAGGATTGAATTGAATGTTCATTACAGTTTCATCCAATCTAAGTCATATAAAGGACTTTGTGGCATAGACCTGTGAATTCATTGACATAAGGAAATATTGGTGATGAAAAACCCTCTACCAAAAGACGTCATTATTTGTTCTGAAACTTATAGTCATAAAAACTTACCTTGAGGAATGAGAGGTTATAACATATATAGTCTAAGTAGGGATAGAGGTAAGCGTGTAACTCACTGCTTTCTGATCCTTAAACTTGTTCTTTAGTTGTTGTGGCACACCACCTCTAGTGACCCTCTTAAGACAGAGGAAATTTGGTGGCCTTTCTCTTTTATCCATTCTGTCTTTATAAAGGTTGGAGGAAGGGCAAGTCAAGTTTATTCTGTATGGCAAAGTATATGAATAAAGCTATAGTATGCAGGAGAAGTAAAAAAAATCTTCAAATTTTCAGCTCCTGTCATCTAATGTAATGTTCATGAACTAAGCATCAAGAAAATCATAGACTGTAGATAGACTGGTGAGACCCCATTTATATTTAGGCATGCTCATGTTGTTAATTTGAGACGTACTTTTTGTATAGTTAAAATAGCTGTATCCCTGAAGTGTGTAAAGGTTTAATAGTAGAGTACTGTACTCAGGATTCAAAGTCTCCATGGAAATGAGTTGAATATTTGCCCATTTCTTTTTCTCTTTCACTCTTCATTGGTTGATAGCTATTTTATTCCTTTGAATGTGAAGGTCTTATAGGTACCCACATCTATGAAATTCTAACCTATAAGAACCTTCAGTTTTTGTTTGATATTTTGTGAACATACCTCTTTTACTAAGCAAGGAGGTAGAGCCAACAATTGTCATGCTGCCCTTGAATCTTCTTTTCTTCCTGCTTAAATTTGCAATTACTTTGACCAGCCTTCATATGAAATTATCCTCAACGTTCTGTTGGCCTCTTCTACATTTTCTTCAAGCTGTCAAGGATCTCCTTAATAACAGGAGAGAGTAGAAACAGGGGCCTACCTGAGCTCTCCCCACAAACTCCTCAAAATACCTGTAGAAGATGACTCTTAACAAATTCTAGAGCAGTAGACACCACAAAGTGATAGAGTGGGGCAGATTTCCAACCCAAGACAATCTGGAAAGCCAATGGGAGGAATCTATTCCACCTGGCTCAGAGTGGAACATAGCCCAGTTTGGGTCATGCCAGCAGAGCCTTGGGGCACTGAATCACTGGAAGCTGTGGCATTTTTCAGATTTCTCCACCTACAAATGCCAAAGACAACTTCAAAAGTCAGTGGAAAAGCTCTTTCACCTGAGTGAGAGAAGAAGGTGGGCTGGTCCCAGTCCTAGCCCAAGCCCAAGTCCCAGAGTGGCAGCAGCCACTACTTCAGCAGAAACTGTTTCTGGAGCTCTCAGCTTACAGACAGTGAAGGAATGAAGCAGCTGATCTGTGTTGCAGTCCTAGGTGGAGACCCTGGGGTGAGGAGAAGCACTGGCATTGCAGAGATGGTGGTGGCTATGGAGAAGGAATTCTACTCATAGTTCCAGGGCAGAAAAGAGTGTTTGTGGTTGCTCACAAACCAGAGCATAGGTCAAGAGAGGAGTAAACACCTCCTCTTTGATCCTACCACTTTGGAGAAAAAGAGAATTTATAGATTCCTAGAGATATCTCTGAAAGATACAAAGAGGGAAAGAAAAGAGGTAAATATTCATGGTCCACATGTCAGCCTGGATACAAGGGAGATAGCTAGAAGCTGAAGGCCACCACTCCAAATGTTTCAGTCACTCTCAGTAAAAAATGGCCCATGTATTCTCAGCTTCATGGAGGCTTCAAGTAAAAGAAAAGTTAAAGATTTTTGTATCTTGGCATGCAACTGGGAAATAAGTTGTACAGGCAATGGGGAATAAAAATATATGTTGCCCTTCAGGAAAATAGAGTTGAGGGGGATGGGAGGATGAGGGTGAAAGAAGAGAGGGCAGATTGGGGAAAGGGGTATTTGAGGTCCAAGCTATCCTGGGGTAGTGAAGGGGAGAGATGGGGAGAAAATTTGGAATATAAAATTTTGTGAAAATGAATGCTAAAAACTGAAAATAAGTAAATTACATGAAAAAAAGAAAAGAAAAGAAACATGCAGAAATGGATTTAATACTCCAGATGTTGCCTGACAAGGGCATAGGAAAGCAAGGCAATTGACTTTCCATTCTACACAATATGTAGGCTTTAATAACCCCTTTTAGGGTGATCCCATCATACTAATGACATATCAAACTTGCACTCCAGTTACTTTTTGCATAAATTGTTATATAGTCATATTTCCTCCAACCTAATTTACAAAAATGACAACCATCAACCAAGCATTTTTATGACACTTCAAAGTTTGTATATTAGGTCATTCAATCTTCACAATAACTCTGTGGGGTAAATGTTAATTATTAAGTGACTTGTCCAGCATCACACAGCTAGTAAGTATTGCAAGTTATATTTAAACTCAGGTCTTCTTGAACCAAAGTCAAGCACTATTTGTTATGTCTTTTAGGTGCTATTGATTTTTTAAAATAAAATTATAGAATTTTATCATTTATCTCTGATACATTGCAAATTCAACCCATGATTGCTACTTATTGAAGTAATTTTTAAATCAGAATTGTCCAAAAATAGGAAGTGCAAATTAAAGGAGATGAGTAATGAAAAACATTTCGTTATGCTGCTTTATTTTTTAATATAAGGGTAAAATAACTTTTTAATAATTTGTAGCACCCCAAAGTAGGACTGACTGCCTTGGGCAGTACTAGACTACTTGTACTTGTGTGTGATACTGTGGACAGAATTTCTTTTGCGTATAGATTAGATAGTAGCCGCTAAGTAACAAGAGGGTAGAGCACTATGCCTAGAGCCAGGAAGGCCTGAATTAAAATCCTGTTTCAGATACTAGCTGTGTGACCCTGTGTAAGTCATTTAGTTTTTGTTGACCTTATTTCTCTGCACAAGAAAATGGCAAACCATCCCAGTATATTTACCAAGAAATCTCCATAAAAAGCATTAGCATGCTATGGTCCATGGCGTCACAAAGAGTCAGACATGACTGAAAGACTGAACAGTAAAAGGTTGAACTAATGCTCTAAGGTTCCTCAAATTGGACAGTTCATGATTCTCTGAACTTATGGAGGACTTGGGAGATTGGAACCTGACTTTTGTTTCATGGGCGTTATCTTCTTCAAAGACTCTTTAATGGCTTTAATTGAATAGATGCTGAAGACCATATGGATTTAGAACTCTTGATTAATTGGACCCAATAAGTGTTGCTTAATGAGTATGACCCCAATAACAAGTAGTATTGTACGGTAGATATGATACAGGGCTTAGAGTCAAAAAGTCATAGATTGAACTCCCGACCATAATACATTCTATTTTCCAATAGCTAACTCAATAACTGATATTTATATGTTGTCTGCCTTGTGCCAGGCAGTGTGCTAAATGCATTACACTATTATCTTTTTTGATCCTCCCAACCTTAGGAAATAAATACTATCATTATCCTCATTTTACAGATGAGGAAACTGAGGTAGGCAGAGGTTAAGTGACTTGCTCACACAGCTACTTGTATAAGTAACTTGATCACACAGTTATTAAATATCTGAAGCTAGATTTGAATTCAGGTCTTCTTGACTACAGGCCTAGAACTCTTTCCACTATACAACCTGGTTCCCAGGTTTATAAGTTTATAAAATGTGAAGAGTTTTGTAAAACTCTCTAAGACTATACACATGTATGATTTTAAGTGCTGGTTCTGATCTGCATTGATGAAGTCAGTTTTCTCAATAGGAGTTCCTTATGTCAATAAAATGAAAGGTTCAATTAAAAAATAAAAATAAAACATAATTTGTGGGACAATGAGGCAATATGCAAATAAGTCCAAAGTAGTCTAGTCCCTCATACATATGAAAACCATTAAATCTTGGAGGGCAACTCTAATTTCTAAGCTAAATCACCTCCTCCCCAGGATAAACATGCCCAGTTGCTTCAATCAGTTATTGCATGGCATGTTTTTCAGGACCCTCATCTGCTTGGTGACCTTCCTTCTAAAAAAAAAACTATAACTCATAGGTTCCCACCTTTTTGCTTGTTGATTCCACAAACTTCATTGGAAGCCTAGTGAGGCCAATAATAATACTATGTGCATAAAATAAAATAAATAGCATTATGAAGAAAATCAATTATGTTGAAGCAGAATTCACATAGATATATATACATACACAAACATAAGTATATGTCCACATGCACGATAGAGTATGTAAATATATGTATACATTCATATGCATATAAATGCATGTGTGTGCCTCTGTGTGTGTGCATATACACATACACATATGTAAATAATAGCCATTCTCTACAGAGGGCTCTGAACTTTCAGAACTTTTCAGTTAGCTCTCCACTCTCATCAGAAGCAATCTCTGATTTTGGTTCCAGTTAACATGATGCCCCCACGTCAAGTACCTCCTAACCGCACCCTCACTTTTAGCTTCCTTTTGTGTGTTGTCTTTCTTCATTAGACTATAAGCTCCTTGATGGTAAAATACTGTCTTTATTTTTTTTCTTTTTATTCATATCCCTAGCACTTAGCAGTGTTCCTGTTTGACCTGTCTTTGGGTCTTAGTCATAGGCAAAAGGCCTTGACAGAAATAAAAGATCTTGGGACTGAGCCAAAGGCTTTACACAATAGATGCTCCTTATATATTTCTTGTCTAGAACCAGAATTGGTCTCAGATTTCATAGACCCTTTAAGCCCACAGGTAGAGGCAAATAGGGATACCTGGCAAAAGAGGCAGAATGAATGGGCAGGGAACCAGTCAGCTCCTGACAGAAGGGGAGTGTTGGCGTGGAAAATGGCAAACCACAGATAATCTGCTTAGCTGGCTTAGAGTCATAACAGCACTCTCTGGACCAGGAATACTTTTCATGGGGTATAAACCCAGCAAGAATGAAGGTAACTATGGTGCTGGCTTGGAATCTTAGCAAGTTTTGTCACTGTTGAGGATGGGGCAAGGGCTCTAGAGGAGTGGGGAGAATCCATGAAGTGGATAATTAAGAGGGAGCTAGCTGATCAGTGCAGATCCATGAGCTCTGGGAAATTGGCAAATCTTGTCTCTGAAACATGGTGTTTCATAGCTAAAGAAGGGAACAAAACACAAAACTCTGAAAGCAAGCTGTGCTTGAAAAGTTGTTTCACTGGGGCCAATGTATATGATCTTTAGTACTTCCTTCATTTAAATATGCTGAACCTACAGGCCATGGCAAACATGTCATGGCCACATTGCCTCTCTAGACAACAGAGAGAGGATAAATGACTTAAATCCCTGGGGATCCAGTGACACAGAAAGATGCCAGGCAAAGGAAGGATAATAAATAAACCAGCTCAAAAGCAAAGGAGAACCACATCTTACAGTTGTAAAATGTTAGAAATGAAAAGCGTTAGTTCTAGTTTCTATATTAACATTGTGTCCTCCTTCTGACATATCTCATCATCATTACAGGGCAGTACAGAGATTGAGACTTCCAAAGATAAATCTGAGAAACTTTCCTTAGGGGACAGGGAGTGCTGAAAACTCACTACCCAATTCAAATTCTCAGAGGCTTTTTTAACCCACCTTTTTCTATGATGCAGATGCACATTTTCCCATCTATTCCCTTCCTAAAAGAGCTAAATAACTCTGGAGCCAAAGCTCATGTGTTTAGACATCTACTGTAATGGACTCCTACTCTCATATACCACATTAATCTTTAAAGCAATCATTGTATGTTTTCAATCAGTACTTCCCCCTTATCCCAAATGGATTTTAATTTCTCTGTATCTCTTAGTAATTAACACCATATGATTATTTACTTTACTTTCTCTCTGTTGTCTTCTACCAAATAGTACCAAACCTAAATAAGTACTAAAAGTTTTCCACAATCAAGGGATGGGAAGAGTAAATGAAAATAGTTTTCATAACCTTCTCTAAGCTACCAGATTTATTATGGTTTTTAGAGTTTGCAGCTTTCCACTTGACTATTATATAGGCCTATATTATTCATCTAAGTTTCTTATCAAAATGACAATTAAAATGTTGATAAAGAAGATGGTGATGACAGCATTTACACAGAACTCAAAGTTCTTGCAAAGCACTTTACAAATAGTAACTCTATTTTTCTTCACAACTCTGGGAAGTAGATGCTATTAGTATCCTCATTTTAGAGGTGAGGAAACTGAGGCAGACATAGGTGAAGTGATTAGCTCAAGGTTACTCAGAACATGTCTTCTTGAGTCCAGCTGCAGGACTTAATCAATAAACTTTGGGCAATTTAGCATGGGAGCTTCTATCACAAAATGAACTTTAGAAATTATCTAATTCAATATCTACATTAAACATGGACATTTGAAGACTTTGGTTTTATGCTGCCCAAATCATCTCTTCTCCTATTAAATTTTCACAGTTCCTGTTATGCATCCTCCTATGATGTATTCTGTTCACTGTTATCTTGGTGATCTTCCCATGGTTGTATTTCAGTTTCTCACTAGGCCTACTTAAAGGTAATGACTCAAAATGAAAAGACAGAAACTACCTGGGCATAAGATTTCAAGTCTACAATTAGAGAAGATAAATAAATTGAAGGAATTGCAATAGGCAAAGAAGAAACTAAGTTATCACTCTTTGCAGAGGATATGATGAAATACTTAGAGAATCCCAGAGATTCAAGTAAAAAACTACTTGAAATAATAAACTACTTTGGCAAAAGTTGTAGGTAACAAAATAAACCCACACAAATTTCCTACATTTCTATATATTACTAAGAAAGTCCAATGGCAAGAGATAGAAAGAGAAATCCCATTTAAAGTTAGGGTTGACACTACAAAATATTTGGGAGTCTGTCTACCAAAACAAATCCAATGACTATATGAATAAAATTACAAGACACTTTTTGCACAAATAAAGTCAGATCTAAATAAGCGAGAAAACATCAATTGCTCATAGGTAGGCCAAGCCAATATAATGAAAATGACAATTCTATCTAAATTAATTTACTTATTTAGTGCCATACCAATCAAACTATCAGATAATTATTTTCTAGACCTGGAAAAAAATAATATCAAAATTCATCTGGAAGAACAAGAGGTCCAGAATCAAGGGAATTAATGAAAAGAAATGCTAAGGAAGGTGGCCAAGCTCTACCAGATGTCAAATTGTATTGTAAAGAAGCAATTATCGAAACCACTTGGTACTGGCTAAGAAACAGAAGGGTAGACAAATGGAATATACTAGGTACTCAAGACATAGTAGTCAATGGATATAGCAATCAGCTGTTTGATAAACCCAAGGACCCCAGCTCCTGGGATCAGAACTCATTGTTTGACAAAAATTGCTGGGAAAACCAGATAGAAGTGTGGCAGAAACTAGGCATAGACAAATGCCTGACACCGTGCACAAGGATAAAGTCCAAATGGGTATAGGATCTAGGTATAAAGATATAGTATCAATATACTATAAACAAATTAGTGGAGTAAGGAATGGTGTATTTATCAGATTTATGGAGAAGGGAAGAATTTTTGACTAAAGAAGAGATAAAAAGCATTATAAAGTACAAAATGGATAATTTTGATTACATTAAACTGAAAAGGTTTTGCACAACCAAACCCAATGCAACCAAGATTAGGAAGGAAGCAGAAAATGGGGTGGGGGGGGGGGGAATTTTGCATCTACTGTCTTTGATATAGACCTCGTTTCTAAAATATATAGAGAACTAAGTCAAATGTGCAAGAATACCAGTCATTCCTCAATTGTTAAATGGTCAAAGGATATGAACAGGCAGTTTTCAGAAAAAGAATTTAAAGATATTTATAGTCATATGAAAAAATGTTCTAAATCACTATGGATTAGAGAGACACAAATCAAAACAATTCTGAGATACCACATCACACCTATTAGATTGGCTAATATAATAGAAAAGGAAGATAATAAGTGTTGGAGAAGATGTGGGAGAGTAGGAACACTAATTCATTGTTGGCAGAGCTGTGAGCTGATCCAACCATTCTGGAGAGCCATTTGGGACTATTCCCAAAGGGCTACAAAAATGTGCATACCCTTTGACACAGCAATATTGCTTCTAGGACTGTATCCCCAAGAGATTATAAAAATGGGAAAAGGTCCCACATGTACCAAAATACTTATAGCAGCACTCTTTGCGGTGGCCAAAAACTGGAAATCAAGGGGATGTCCATCAATTGGGGAATGACTGAATAAATTATCGTATATGAATGTAATGAAATACTATTTTTCTATAAGAAAATGATGAACAGGAAGTCTTCAGAGAGGCCTGGAAAGACTTATATGATCTGATGCTGAAGAAAAGGAGCAGAACCAAGAGAACTTTGTACACAGCAACAACCACAGAGTGTGAGGATTTTTTCTGGTAAACTTAGACCTTAATTGAAATACAAGGACTTTAAAAATTTCCAGTGGCTTTTTAAAGCAAATGCCTGCCACATCCAGAGAAAGAACTATGAAATTCAATCACAGAATCTAGCAGATCATTTTCTTTTGTGTTGAGTTTTGGTTTGTTATATGATTTATCCCACTCATTTTAATTCTTCTATACAACATGACTATGGTGAAAATGTATTTAATAGGAATATATTGTAGAACCTATATAAAATTGTATGCTGTCTTGGAGAGGGAGGGAAGAGTTATGGGGGAAGGAGGAGGAGGAATGAGAAAAAATCTAAGTTATATGGCAGTAATTGTAGAAGACTGAAAGTAAAAAAAAAAAAACAGAAAAGATTTCAATTCTATCACCTTTCTTACTCTGGACATTAGACATATTATAATTTATTCCGTTTTGCTTTTGCTCATCAAATTGGAATATAGTAAAGTCATAGTCCATTAAAGTCTACAGGTCTTTTCTTTTTTAATCCTTATCAATTATCCTCTAGTTATATCTTGAGTTTATTTAACTTCTATGTGAATTTACATTTAGCTATGCAACTTCTAGACATTTGTCAGGGTTTTATCCTTGCAGTTCACCTTTCATGTGATATTCTTTTGGTCAGAGCATTAGCTGGCAATATTTTCACCTAAGACAAGTGGTGTTAGGAACTAAATGAGGTAGAGAGAAGGGAGGATAGTTTGAAATTTAGCTTATGTAAGTGGAGGTTGAAAAACTAGCCCTAATACACCAAGAGGTTTCTGTATTGCTGAAGAACTGACCATTTTTAGATGGAGAAGTAGAAGATGGGGAAAGTAGGAAGAAGAGAGTTTAAAACTGTTGCAAATAGTATCTTGAAACTTTTGGTGCTGGAGCTAAAAAATGGAAGAAAGGGATGAGACTGTCTAGGGGTGTGTCTTACATGGGAGGGATAGTGCTATTGTAACAGCTAGCATCCCAGCATATCAAGGAAGACCTGCTAGCACAGGTCCTTGGATCTGTTTTTCTCAAAGAAAAGCAATTTTTAAGGGGTAAACAATCTTATTTAATTACAATCACTAGTTCAGGGGAAAAGTCAACACTCTGAACTTCAGAGAAAATATAAGGAGAGAAATAAAAACCAACAGATAGGTCTCTACTCCCTGAATCAAAGCAATATTGCTATGCACTTTACATACATCCTTGGATCTAGAGAGCCTTTTCATCTGAGCTGTTGGGGAGCTCTGAACATATAGCCATTCAGAGTCTCAACCAGGGAATCACAAGATCCTTCTCATAAGTGAGCCCCCAAAGTGAAGTACCAGCTGAGAGTATATATACACTTCTCAGAGCCAGAAGGCATCACAATCCTCCTGATTCTGTGCCTAATTAGAAATTAACAAATGTGTGAAAGCCTTCCTCTAAGCAAGTTTCCCTTAATGGGCTCCACATGAGACCTATTAAAGGGCAGGGAAGATCTTAAATCCCATTAACATTACAGTTGTGCATAGAGGTCTGGAGCTGTGTAATGCAAGAAGGGCACCCATGGACGCAACAGGTCAAGGTGACAGAAAACCTAAGAAAATTCTATCAGCACTTTTAAAATTTTCCACCTTAGGGTAAAGCCTCACCTGTCTCATTCTTGATATAGGTCAGTCTTTGGTGTATTTCTCCACGGTTTTAAGTAAAATAGACAACTTAGCATTATGGCACCTAAAACCAAGTTATTTATAAAAATGAACAGAATAGCAGAAACAAACCTGCGGGCTAGCATTGATCCCTAAATAATAACTCTTTGGATCAAGGTATTCAACAGTTTCAACCCTCCTAAATATAATCCAACTTTTATTTTTACGCCTATTGCTGAGAATACATATAGTAAGAACATCTGCAAGATGCTTACCTGAAAGTAAATTGCAAGCATAGTAGTCACCTCTTCTACATGTCTAACATTTTAAAATGAACATGTGTGTAGTGATCAACGCTTCTCTTTTTAAGTCATAAATTCAAAGCTTTCTAAAAATTTTCTAGAAATCAATGCCCAGTTCATAGATCTATAGCTGTAAAATCTAGTATATATTTTTCTCCCTTTTTGAGAATCAGTATCACACTTGCCCATTTCCAATCCTGCGACTGTCTTCCCATTTTTCAAACATGACAAACACCAGCTCAGCCATAGTATTTACATGTTTTCTTCAGCATTCTGAGATATAACTTTTTGGGTTAGATGAATTAATTTCGTTGAGAGCAGTTAAAGACTCTCAATAGCATTCTTGAGTTTAAGTTCTCTTTTGACCCATCTATTTTTTGTTCCCTGACATTGAAGGTCCTTATCCTCATTGGATTCTACCTCTAAATCACATCTCACATCTGGATTCTACCCCTATATCATATCTCACATACAGGCTGTTTTCTATACTCATAGATATGCTCCCTTAGGTTATTTTTGCTTCATTCCTAGATTCTTGGAATAGGCTCCTAAATAGTCTGCTTCTTTCCAATTTTTGTGTTCTCCAACCAATTCATTATATGTTCAGCTGCTTAATTAACATTACTTAGACATAGACCTAACATGACCTTTCCCTATCCAGAAATTTTCAGTGTCTCCTTATTTTCCTCTAGAATAAAATAGAAATGCCCATGCCTGACATTATAAATTTCTACAAGCTAGCTCTCACCTCCCATTCTAGATTTATTTCATATAACTCCAATTTATATATTCTAAGGGGCAGCCACATTTGTCTACTAGCCACTTCCTAGACTTCACATGTCATTTTCTATCTTCATGCCTTTCAAGTGGCAGTACCCAATGTCTGGTATTCATTCTCTTCTCACTTTTGTCTCTTAGAATCTCTAGCTTCTTATTTATAGTCATATGAAAAAATGCTCTAAGTCATTTTGGATTAGAGAAATGCAACTTAAAACAACTCTAAGGTGACACTTCATACCTATCAGATTGACTAGTATAACAAAAAAGGAAAATGATAAATTTTGGAAGAGATGTGGAGAAACTGAGACACTAATGCACTATTGGTGGAGTGGTAAACTGATCCAGCCATTCTGGAAAGAAATTTGAAACTATGCCCAAAGGGTTATAAAACTGTGTAGAGCCTTTGATCTAACAATACCACTGCTAACTCTATATTCTAAAAAGAGTTTTAAAAAGGAAAACAAACCTATTTGTAGAAAAATAATGAGAGCAACTCTTTTTGTGGTGGCAAAAAATTGGAAATTGAGGGGAATGGCTTAACAAGTTGTGGTATCTGATTTTCATGGAATATTATTGTGCTATAAGAAATGACAAGCAGGATGATTTCAGAAAAACTTGGAAAAGCTTATATGATACGAAGTGAAGTGAGCAGAATCAGGAGAACATTATACATAGTGACAGTAATATTGTACAATGAAGAATTGTGAATGACAGCTATTCTCAGCAATGCAATGATCTAAGACAATCCCAAAGAACCCCTGATGAAAAATACTATCTGCTTCCAGAGAAAGAACTGATGTCATCTGATTATAAACTGAAGCATACTGTTTTTTACTTTCTTTTATCTTCCTTCCTTTTTCCTTCCTTCTTTCCTTTCTTCCTTCCTTCCTTCCCTTATTATGTTTTTTACTTTGAGTCTTCTGGTACAAGATGACTGATATGGGAATGTTTTACATGACTGTACACGTAAAACCTATACAGATTACTTACCATCTCAGGGAAGGGGAAAGAAAGGAAGGAGGGGATAAAATCTGGAACTTAAAACTCTAAAAAAGTTTAAAAGTGTATTTATATATAATTGGGGAAAATAAAATATTAAGAAAAAAGAATCTCTAGCTTTTTTGACAGTTATTTTTCAATGAAAATTCCTTCAACATTTTCCTAGTTATTTGTACTCACTCTCTATGGTACATATTGTCATAGCAGTACAACATAATCTCCCTTAGGACATGGACTGTGACATTTTGTCTATATCTCCTCAGTATCTTGAGCACAGTAAATTCTTAATAAATGTATGCTAGTTTAAGTTGGTAAAAAAACAGAAGCAGAGTAAAAGATGGTTAATTTTTCCCTCCATCATATACTGTCATTATTCCCCACATTCCGAGTAGCAGCCTTATACTATCTTTCTTATTGGTCCTAGCCCACTGTTGTTTTTGTTGTTTGTGGTCAACAACTTTTTTCACAGATCCCAAATCATTCTCAGTTTATTCTTTGTTCATGCACTACAAGACTGTGCAAGTTTGCTATAATTTTGTCTTTAAAAAAAATTCTGAAAATATTGATGGGGTTTTTCTTTAATACCTTTTGCCATTTCTTCTTTGGCAAAATAATTTTGAATTATCAATGAATATGTATTTTTGAAGGTTTCCTATTCCATTTATGCAAAATATCATATCATGGGTTCCATATTATGGAATCATAAGACTATTTTCTATATATTTTTTGGAAATCAGCTCATTAAAACACGTCAGACTATGTCTCAAATTCTTTCCAGCTGCAATACCTTTACTGGCATGGCCACCTCCCCATAATCACATCATTTCCATCTCATTATCAAGTTTCTCCTTATGCTTATAGAATTTAGAATTGGAAGGGTCCTTAATGATCATAATTAATCAATCAATCAACCACTAAAAATTATTAAGAATCTATGATGTACCAGGCAGTATGTTAGTCATTTATAACACAAAGACAAAAATTAAAGCGTCCCTGGTCCAAAGGGCATTATAATCTGTCGTCTAACCTAAAATCCTCCTTTATGGATAAGGAAATTAATGAGAAGAGAAATGGGGAACCCTGCCTGAAATGACTAGACTGGGGTTTGAAGTAGACCCTCTGACTCTAATTCAGTGTTCTTTCTATGACATCACATTGACCTCTGCCAATTGTTGGCCAGAATCAGATCCAGAGTAGCTGTACTTCTCCCTTTCTTTAACTGTGACAATGGAAGAAGAGTGACAATGAGACAATAATATGCTGAAAATGACAACTCCAGGACATTTGCCACTTGTATGAGTCCTGCATATAAACGCCAGGGCAGACCAATTCTGCATTTATCACCACTTTACTAGTGTCACAGCTATAATTTTCCCTTGTCCCTTCCACTTTTTTCTCAGCTGACCTCTTTCCTTGGGCTGTTGATTTTCTCCCATGCTATCCCTCTAATGGCATCCTTTAGAATATCTCTACCTAGGATGACTGTAATGGTATTGTGTTAGTTATGATTGTCAGACCTTCTCTGCAATTTTCTCTACAACATTCTGGTGACATGCCCAGTAGAGGTCAGTCCTCATCATCCTGCGATTAAAGGAGGTTCATTCAAAAAGCTCTGTTTTTGAGTCTGATATTGTTATTTCTAATTGAGTATCTATAATAAAGAATGAGCTCCAGGTATTTTTCAGGAGTTATGACACTTGCTCTGTGTATCTTTTTACCTGTGTCTTTCTTTGTCTCTCTCTTCATTTCTCTGACTCTGTTTGGTGTGTGCCTCTTTATCTTTCTCTCTCTGCTGCTGCCTCTTTCTGTCTCTACCTGTACTCTATTTGTGCCTGTCTCTGTCTGCCTCATGTCTCTGTGTCTGTCTCTTCTCTATCTGTCTCTGACTGTCTCTCTATGTCTTTATTTCTCTGTCTCTGTTTCACTGTCTTTTTTTCTGTTTCTCTCTGTCTTTGTGTCTCTCTGTGTCTCTGTCTGTCCTTTTTGATCTGCAAAGATTCACTACAAATGTTTGTGACAGCTATAATAGCCATATCAGAACCTCTCCAAAACAAAACCAAGGTTAGCCAACGTTACCCGTTGTCAAAGCAACAGGCAGTTGTTTTCCTTCTTTGCTTTTGCTCTTTATGTATAATCATTCCCTTCTGTTAAGATGTTGTTCTCTCCCATGGACCACAGTTTAGAAAAAGCATGGCATCTAGGTGGTGCAGTGGATAGAGCACCAGTGCAGAAGTCAGGAGGACCTGAGTTCAAATCTCACCTCAGACACTTGACACTCACTAGCTATGTGACCTTGGGCAAGTCATTTAACCCCAATTGCCTCATCTTGGGTCGTCTCCAGTCATCCTGATGAATATCTGGTCACTGGATTCAGATGGCTGTGGAGGAGAAGCGAGGCTGGTGACCTGCACTGTCCTCCCACACTCAAAAACAAGTCAAGTGCAAGTCATGTTATCATTTTTCTGATGGCATGGTCTTCTTTGACAAGGAAGGATGAACACACACACACAGAAAGCATTGACAAACTGGAGTATATCCAGAAAAGGGTGACCAGAATATTTATAGGAGGAAGACAGAGGACTAAAATCCATATCATATTACTATTATTTTTAAAGGACCTGGCTGTGTTAACCTGAAAAGGGGAAGATACAGTGGCAACATGACCTTACTGTGCTTAAGTGTTCAAAGGGATACCACGAAGTAAAAGAATTAGGTCTGTTTTATTTGTATCTACCACAGGAGTTATTCATTACCTATGGTTAATGAATTTGGATTAAAAAAACTAATCACTGTTTCAATAGAATTTGTTTTCTTTCTAATTTGAAATATTTTAGATTATGTTTAAAAAAAAAAAAACATTATCCTGAGAAAAGCTCATGTTCCATCAGTTTTGCCAGATTGCCAAAGAATTTTATCAACACACACACACATACACACACATACACACACACATACACACACATGTAATAAGCATGTTAAGAACCTCTGACCTAGAAGAAAGAACTAGAATTATCAGGTAGGACCGACAGATACATTTAAGTTCAATGAAAGGGAAAATAATCTGATAATTATTATGAGTTTCATATTATGAGTTTTAATGATGAGATGAGGGCAGCTAGGTGGCACCTCAAGAGCTCCAGAACTGGAGTGATGAAGAGTCATCTTCCTGAGTTCAAATCTTGCTTCTGACATTCACTGTGTGAACCTGGGAAAGTCACATATTGTTGTTTGCCTCAGTTTCCTCATCACTAAAATGATCTGGGAAAGGAAAAGGTAACCACTCTAGTCCCTTTGCCAAGAATCCTGAAAATGTGGTCATGAAGAGTCACATGCAATTAAAAATTACTGAACAAGAGTGATAAGGTAATAAATTAATAGAGGTCTTCAAATTGATATTAGATGTTATGGTTGGAGATGGTTTTATGTT
Source organism: Notamacropus eugenii (assembly GCF_028372415.1). Lineage (NCBI taxonomy): Eukaryota > Metazoa > Chordata > Mammalia > Diprotodontia > Macropodidae > Notamacropus > Notamacropus eugenii. The sequence goes on from NC_092872.1 coordinate 685,219,792, forward strand.
ACTGTTACTGCTCTTATTTTTCTGCCATTTTTGGAGAATGTGTTAGATTTATGGTTGATGAGGGCTATAAAAGCACTATTCATGAGGAGAAGTAGAAGACCCTACCAAAACCAATGAGGGACCTGGATTTCTCATTGCTGCTACTGAGTCTTTTCCTCCAGTTGCCAGAGTTGTGATGATTCTGAAAAGGGTTGGAGAAGGTAGTTTGAAAGCTTTTACCACCTGAAGCATAAAGAACCAGTTAAGTGAAAATTGGTCTCAGAAGCTTCACCCAAGAACTCCGTGCCCTCTGGTAAAAATGTTCTTGATTTAGCTGAGTAATTTCTGGGCTAATTCAGAAGGAAGAGGAGACTAGTGCTTTTTTCATTTTGATATCCCATCCCTTTAAACTGATTTTTAAAAATCTCACACTAATCAATTTTGTTTTAATTGCATTTCATGAATCCACAAAATGACTTCCATTGCAATTAACTGTTGGACCTGAAATCAAGACTAGTTTATTCTTTACCTAGTTTATTTTTGTCGGTGACTACTAATCAAGGATTCTATAAAGACCATTAATGCTTCAGACAGAAACTGGAATAAGTCATGAACCAGGGGTAAGATCATTCGATTTAGAGTACAATGATACATGTTGGAATTCTGGTTCCACTACTTACTGGCGCTGTCATTTAACATCTTGGAACCTCAGTTTCTTATTTATAAAGGAAGGGTTAAATTAGATGATAGATAACGCCTCTCCCAGTTCAAAATCATAGATTCTCTAGTATCTAAAAACACTTTTATCAAAAGGAACATGTCTCTACAACTCTCTTAGCCTAAGTAAACTAGACTAATGAAAATAGCCTACTTTTGATGTAAAAAAAAAGACATCAAATAAAATTCATTTTACTGTATTTGAATATATTTATATATGAAGTACATGCTACATATAATGTGCTATGCTGAGCAATAGAAATACAAAGAAAGATATACACTCACATACCCACAAGCATCAACATACACAAGTCTCCATATACTAGGAATTTAGAGTCTACTAAGCAGTAAGGGCAAGGTAGTCTCATTTATTTTCAGAATGTGATGTTTTGAAGCACTGATTCTCGATTTCCTGGGAAAGAGGCCCCACTCCTACAATATTCCCCAAGGTATGCTCTGTGTGCCCTGGGAAATAGCTGCAGAAGCAACATTCAGTTTTCTGGTTGGCTTATCCTAGGATTAGAAATTTTTTCCCCTTTCTTAAAGAAGGATTTCTTAGTACTGAAGGATTTGGGGGGAAACAAAAAAAGTACTTCACAGTTCACTTTCTTCTGATACATTTTCCTACTTACAGTTAACAACTTAATATTTCCTTTCCTTCCTTCAAGAACCTGATTTGACCAGTGAGAGTAGTCCATCCTCCAAAAGGGATCATAGCCTCTTTTTTTGTCTTAACTGACATTTTTATCACTTCTCATGGGTAAAACATGTCTTTTCTTTTTCCTGATCATCATTCAAGCACAGATTCTTTCTGTACCTTAGCTGGTCCTAAGAGAATAGGCACACATACTTCCTCCAGGCTTATACGCAAAGACATTTTGTCCCCCATGCCTGAATATACTCTTTACTTCTGCCTCATATAGCTCCTCTGTTCCTTAAAGAATCAGCTCAAGCAACATTTTCTGCATGAAGCCTTCATTGATATCCCTACCTGATACTTGGGGAAGGAGAAAACTACCTTTAACTCCTATTTGTGTGTATGTCTACAAGCACAGATGTGAACAATCTTAGGTTCTACAAATGGTACACAAATGGTCTTTGCTGGTAGAATTTGGCAAATGAATTATCAGTTGTTGTTGGTTTTTTTCCTCCATGTGAAAGCAGTACTAAAGAATGACAGAAAAGAAAAAACTAGATAGATATATTAGGAAAATTATAAAACTGGACTAAAATACCAGTTATACTCCTTACTCTTGATATGTATTCTAGAGAAAGTTACTATTTTTTCATATGTGCAATTAGGATGTAAGGCCATTTATGTAAGACTCTCATTCTGTAGAATTATTCTTAATCATGTTCCTGTCAGAGGAGAGGGAGAAAGGGGGAGAAAGAGAGGAAGGGAGGGAGAGAGGGAGACACAGAGAGAGAGAGAGAGACAGAAAGAGAGAAAGACAGAGAGATAGAGGGACAGAAGGACAGAGGGACAGAGACAGACAGATAAACAGAAAGAAAGAGAGACAGAAAGATTCCCAGATGTCACTCAAGATAAAATTCCCCAAAGTCTCAATCACAGTAAGCTGGAGTGAGGGACATGATTGAGGCTCTGACCTCTTCTATGATCTCATATTCTTCCTGCTCTTTCTCTTCCTTCAAACACTTCTTCCTGAAAAGAATAGCAAAGTATATATCCTCTCTGGAAACCTGAAGACTGTTCTCTCCCAAATTTTGACCATCCCTGCCTCTCACATATGGCCAGAGCATGAAGAAACCATTCTCCACTAATAAGGAGAGTCTTTTGCAAATAGCTTGACATCTAGGTAGCCTATGAGCTTATGATCACTAAGATCTTTTTGAGCTCTTAGATATCTTGCTAACGTTTTATTGTCTATGTGTTTCAATCTGTTATAAGGGATGTGATAGCTTTTCACATAATTATCTTGGCAGGGGGCAACAAATGGAAAGAGAAAAACACTATTCTTATCCCTAAGTAATTCCATGTCAGGGGTTTACCTGCTGCCACACTCACCTGCTGTTGGAATATATGATTGCCAACTGATTTGCTTTTTTTTGCAAAGTTGCATCTAATTCTTCATCTAATGTCAAGCTATTTCTTGAGTGGAATTATCTGTCTTTACACAATGCTTAGAGCACCCTCCCCAAATTGTTAAGTACTCATTAACACCTCAGATGGGTTGATCAATGGAGAAGTGTTGGCCTTTTGTGATTTAACACTGGGATGGTGGTATAAACCCCTATCCTTATACTAACAAAGTCATAGAAAGTAATTTTGAAAGGATGAGAGTACTAATAGAAGTCACACCTGATCTGTATTTTGAAAGAACTCAGGGATTTTATTAGGCAAATGTGAAGAGGGAGGCTGTTCCAAACATGTGATGGACACTTGTGCAAAAGAAGAGTAGGAGACTGAATGCAATGCACTAAGGACAGCTAGTATTTCAGTTCAAAAGGGATGGAGCATGAAGATAGTAATAAGAAGTAACATTATACTGGTGCAAATCAAATTAAATGTCAGGCTAAGAATTTTGTATTTTATCTTAAAAGCAATTAAAAATCACTAAAATTTTTAAGTGAGAGGAAAGGGGTTGGAGGGCCAAACAGTTAGATCTATGATTTAGGAATAGTGATTTAGCAGCTAGCTAAGGATGTGAATGGAGAGAAACCTGAGGCAGTAGAAAAGTTAGACTTCCTATAATCTACATTAGAGGTAGTGAGTGCTTGCTTTAGGGCAAGGTGATACATAAATGACCAGAGGGTGGAAATGAGAGAGATGTTTTGGAAGTAAGAATGAAAAGATTTGGTTATTCTATTGTCTATATGGTGATTGAGGGAGTTCTTAAAGTCTGTAGTAAAATTCTTGTTAGAGTCCTCCTTAATAGGATGATCCTTCACCTAGAAGATGGTCATATGCCTGAGAGCCAGTATGGCTTCAGAAAGGGCCAAAGAACAGGCAATATGGTATTTACTGCCCAAAAACTCCAGGAGAAATGTCAAGAGTAGAACAGAAGCCTGTACACAGCATTTGTAGATCTGACCAAGGTCTTTGACACTGTTTATCATGAGGGCTTATGGAAAATTAGTCAAAATTTGGTTGCCCAGAGAAGTTCATCATTACTGACTGTCAATTTCATGGAGTCATGTTTGCCGGGGTTCTGGATAGTGGACAATGCTCTCGTACCTTCCCAGTCACCAATGGAGTGAAACAGGGCTGTGTGCTTGATGAAGGCTTTTTAACCTGATGTTTTCAGTCATGTTGTCAAATGCTTTCAATGAGGATGAACATGACATCAATGTCAATTACCATATGATGGTAAGTTCTTTAGTTTGAAAAGGCTACAAGTCAAGACCAAAGTGGAGGGAATGTTGGTACATGATTTTCTTTTTGCAGATGATTGTGCACTCAGTGCAGCTTCTGAAGCTGAGATGCAACAAAGTATGGATCAATTCTCTGCTGCCTGTTCTAATTTTGGCCTAATAATTAACACCAAAAAAACACAGGTGTTCCAACAGCCACCACCACACCATCCATATGTGAAACCATTGGTGACAACAAATGGAGAAGTTTTGAATGCTATGGAATAAGCTCACTTACCTTGGTAGTGTACTCTCGAGAGATGTACACTTTGCAATGAGATTGATGCACACATTGCCAGAGGTAGCTCAAGGTTTGGGAGTCTCTGAAGAAAAGTCTAGGAGAGAAGAGGTATTAGATTGACTATCAAACTGAAGGTCTACAGAGCCATTCTGCTGACTCATTGATGTATGCCTGTGAACCATGGACAGTCTACCAGCGCCATGCCCGGAAACTGAATTGCATCCACTTGAACTGTCTTAGGAAGATTCTGAGGATCACCTGGCAGGATAAGATACCAGACAATGAAGTCCTCGAGCTGAACTGACAAAGCATTCAAACTATGCTTCAGAGACCACAACTCCCATGGGCTGACCATGTTGTTCAAATGCAAAATGTACATTTGCCAAAAAGACTATTTTATGGAGAACTTGCACAGGGCAGGCGATTACATGGTGGTCAGAAGAAGAGATACAAGGACTCTCTCAAGGTCTCTCTCAAGAACTCTGGATTGGACTGTGCAACATGGGAGACACTGGCACAGAACTACTCAGCATGGCACGTCCACATCAGAAAGGGTGCTGTGCTCTTTGAGCAAAGCAAAATTGAGACAGCACAAAGTAAATGTTATATGTGCACATTTGGAGTATCCACCCCAAATATTCACATGGACTATCTGTGCACAACCTGTGGTAGAGCACCTTGAGCTTATATTGGTCTGATCAGCCACAATTGGACACACTGAAACTTCACTTTCTCATGAAGATATCATTTTGGTCCTCTTTGAAAACAAAGGACAACAACCAACAGTCCATGTTCTTAAATTATAACCTTCAAGTTTCCTTCCATATCAGTTAGCACCCTGACATACACGGAGTAAGGGTCAAGAGTGGGAGGGGGCTGCTATCACAGTTTCTTAGATCTGCATTTATAAAAAGAAAGGCAACTTTTGAGGAGTCATCAATCACTTTAATTACATTCAACATACAGGAACCAACAGACAGACTTCCAATTGTCTGACCATTACATACATACATACATACATACATACATAGCTACCACAGAGGGAAGCACCAACATCTGAGTTTTCAAAGCCAGGGGACTGCTTAGCAGCTTCCCAGAGTCTCATCTGGCACACAAACCTTCTTCTAAACCTAAACCCCAAAGCAAAACCTCCCCTCAGAGTATATATACTCTTTTCAGAACCAGAGGGCATGAACCCTTGTGATCCAGTACCTCATTAGTAATAAGCAAAAGGTGTAGGCCTTCATAGGAACCAAGCCTTCCCTAATCAAGCCTCCCTCAATAGCCCCACCTGAGGTCTATCAATGAGTGGGGAAGATTTTTAACTCCCATTACACCTTCCTAATCTAACTTTCCATTATTTCTATCTTTAGTTTGCTAATTTAACATGCTTGAATTCAAATGCTTGCTTAATGTTTCTTTTTTTCTTCTGTACGTGCATGCCCTATTAGGAAGTGGAAAAATATATATATAATTTAAATATAGAATTAGTTTCAAACTGTAATTTAATTAAACAGGCTTTTAAAGTCTTTGTCCTCACCTTGACCATAAATTGTTTTCATTCTTTCAAAAGCAACAAAATATAGAAATATAAATAATTTTAAAAATATAAGCAAATTAGGAAGTCACTGACATGGATTGGACACCCAATTTCTGGAAATATTAACTGGGAAGTACATCCATTTTTCAGGGCTTTCTCATTCCTAAGAATTCAGAAAATCTTACCAGATGGGTCTTGCAGCAATCATTTCTATTCAAGCTAGATCACAGAGTGAAAATTCATTAGGCCATGAGATAATAAGTTCCTAAGTAAAAATGTCAGTTACTCCCACTCAAGGGCTTAGTCAACTAATTACTAGATGGATAAAAAGTAAAGAACATGGGACAGCTGATTATATAATCTTCATATTCAGCTTAATCTCTGATTTTACTGCCAGTGGCAGGGTATTGATTACAAAAGGGAATAATATACATATATTTGTCCATGTTTTATAGAGTAATGATATTGCATCAGCTATAGTAAAATACATTTAAATATTTCCCCTTTTGTGCCTGTGTTCACTCTCATTATGAACGGAGGACAGAATGTTTAAGCCAGCATGGATCAAACCATGATATCTCATGGGCATGCACAACTGTGTGGCAAGCCCAACAGCTGGTCAGTCAGCTGTCCTAAGCTTGTTACTTTCACCCACAGATGTTACTTCTCTGAGCCAAAAACTAACATTCAAATCCCATGATTAGACTCATCGATGGAGTGTTCTGAATGGCTAGGAAAGAGAGAAAGAGAGATAGAGAAACAGAGAAAGAGAGAGAGAGAGAGAGAGAGAGCAAGAGAGAGAGCAAGCAAGAGAGAGAGGGAGCAAGAGAGAGAGTGTACAAAGTAATTCAAAAACTAGAACATAAATGGACAAATTCAATTCAACACCAAACAATAAGAAAAGCAGTCATCTGGGGAAAGTCTCTCCCACAGAGTTTAGACTTTCATATCAAAAAACTTGTCAGGTCTCTTATTTAGAGGAGTCCTTTGGGGTTCACGTTATATGAAAAAAGAAATCCTTGCTATCCTATACCACTTACTGTCTAAATCAATGTCAATTGAATTCCTACTACTAAATGTCCTTGCTTCTTAAAACTTTATGCTAATCTTTGAAAAGATTCATGGTATCATAAATGTGGATTTTCCCTCTACTGATACAGATGGTCTTAGTAGGCAATTTTATAAGATATTGTGACTGGAAAGTCTATTACTTAGCAGACAATGCTCTAACGATGAATTTCTCAACTCAGCTATGATAATTCTCATACTAAGGACACAGAGTACTTCTGAGACTATACATAGAGATTTCACAACCATTTTCCTCCCCTCATCATCATACATTAAAAAAAAAAAAAGTTTTCAAGTCATTAATACCAAGACAGATAAATGATGAATTTGTGTATCATTTATAAATTGCTAGTTCTGCTCATTTACGTTTTTTTCAAAAACTGGAAGATAATTAAATTCATAAAATAGCCATATTCAAGACTTTATATCCAGATAGTATGTTCTTCAAGAACTTTGGGTCATCTCTGTGATACCGTAAGACTTCAAAGGAAGGTGTCATCTGCGCTAAGACTTTTGGATGACACTGTATGCATAGTACCTATATGCATGTATGTATATGTGTAATACATAGATGAATGTATAGTATGTATGTACACACATACCACATAACTATATACATATGAATTGACATGTATCTATGTTGGGATACATTTCTATACATATATACATGTACAAACATAGAAGTTTCATAACAATATTCTTCTTAGGTAACATAAGTATTATGATTCTCATTTTTCAGATAATGTCCTGAGCTTTAAAGAGATGACATGACTTGCTCATAACAATATATTTGTTTTCATACTTTGAAACCACACCCCTGGTCTTCAAATCCCATCACTTTACTTTCCTCTCTGAAAGATTTTTCTCTTTAACTTTCTTTCAATAAAATGTATGACTTGATAGGTAAAGCAAAAAACAAACCAACAAAGAAGCTAAGGCTAGCTAAAAGGAAGCACACCATCTAGACTAGGGTAGATGATAGGTGTCATACATATATTTTCTCAAAAAGGTATTTGGCATGTTCTTGTTGCCAATAGTTTTGACCAAACCTGTTTTTCTTTAATTTACTATTTAGATTAGAATAGCTATTTTTTTGAATTCAGTTAAAGTTAATATGGCAAAAATCTACTGATGTTTTCTCATATGTTGGTCCCTAAACTAGGTCTTCAAATATCTTATGATCTATTGATGATTTTACCGCTATGTGTTTACTTAGTAGTGTGCATATTCCTTCCACTATGTGACTCTTAACCTTCCATGTATTTCATGGATTATTATAGCTTAAGTATTTATTCATATTGGCTTTGTGTTGTTGAGATTCCATATAGTGAGCTAGAATGATGCTTGGACAAAAAAGACGCAGTCCATTTCAAGACTGGTGAAAGCAAATCTTTTCTTCTGTGATAGGCCTTACCAAAGTTTGCATTCCCTTGATCTTGGCTTTGAGAACCCAGGACCTTGCCCACAGCATGGAAAGCTATCATATGAAAGGCAAAGAGTTATATTCAGTCAAAGAAAATTTGTTGAATAGCTGTTATGTGTAAGAATACATACAAACCACAACCTAATTCAATGGATTCTGAACCTTTCACATGATGTTTGACCTAGACTTTATACATATTTGCTATTGGAGTACATGGAATTACTGAAATGTATTACACACACACACACACACACACACACACACACACACACACACGCACACACACAAATTAATAGTCCAGTATCCCTGCTGAAAACACTTCTACATCTGGATGACTGTCATCCATCTGGAGTGATGGAACTCTTGAGCATTTCTTAAATCCCTGCAAAGTTCCCCAGTGCTGAGTTTTAGAGTCAGTGATATCAGAAATTTGTATCAAAGCTAGCACAGACATATTCTCCCTATGGGATGCTTATCTGAGGAGGCTTCTGTGATAATTGTTTATTCTAGCAAAAGCTGTACACACACTCACACAAATGTGTTTTGCTTATGAAATGAGTAAGGGTCACATTTGTTTGTAAGGGCAGATCAAAAGAAAAGGATGTTAGGAAGCCTGAAATCAGACACTTGGGGATAATATCAGAGCACAGACAAATTTGGTATGCAGAACTAGGACAATGTAATAGTAAAAACTCACATTCCTCTCCTACTTCCAAATTTTCAAAGCATTTATCCCTCAGAATCACAGAATTTATAATAATCATTCTGGCATTTATGTAGCACTTTAAGATTTACAAAGAGACTTTACAACCACTATCTTATTTGAGATTCACAATAATCCTACTAAAAAGGCACTATTAATATTCACATTTTACAGATAAGGAAACTGGGGCTGAGAGAAATTAAGTGAATTCTCCAGGGTTACAATTAGTTTGGGTTTGTTTTTTTTTTAGCCAAGATTTGAATTCAGGTCTTCCTGATTTGTGGAGCAGGTAGGTGGTGCAGTGGATAGCCTGACAGGTTAGGAGTCAGGAAGAAGTAAGTTCAAATCCAGCCTCAGATATTTATTAGCTGTGTAGCTTACTGCTGTTTGTTTCAGGTTCCTCATGTATAAAATGAGCTGGAGAAAGAAATGGCAAACCACTCCAGCAAGAAAATCCTAAATGGGGTCATGAAAAATCAGACATGACTGAATAACAACTTCCTGATTCTAAATCCACTGTTCCATTCCATGCCTAGTTGCCATCTAGAAATTTCAGAGTTGGAAGGGACGTTAATGTCCATCTAGGCCAACCAACATCTGAAAAAGATCCATCTCTAACACTAATTTATAAATCATAATGCCCTCTGAGACCAAAGACCTATTGAGATCAAAGTCTAATCCCTCTTCCACATAAAACACCCTACAGATATTTTGAAGACATTCATCTTGTCTTCTTTGAGTCTTCTTTTCTCCAGGCTACACAACACCTTAATTCTTCACAACTGCCGTATAAGGTAAACAATTCCAATTAGTCACCCAGAGACCAGATGTCAGGACTAGGGAACCCATTCAGAACTTCTTCTGGCTCAAGTTCAAAACAGCAAGGGCTCAAGAGAAGCCTCATTTAGCTGGGTCTTTTTTTTATTTATTTATTTAATTTAACCTCAATGGGCAAAGTACTGAATAGCCTTCCAAACACTTTAAAGAGCAAGCCAGGCACCTGTTAGCAGAAGCCTGTGCCAGGCAAAGTAAAAATAGAAGACAAGGGGAGAGAGGCAAAAGAGGAAGGACTTCAGCCACCATTGCCATCCCATTCAGCAGAGGAGGGAGCATGACATCTTGTTCTCAACCTGTACCTCAACCAACTCCTCCTTCCTAGTGAAAGCACCAATGAAGCGCCAACTTCATGTATGCCTGAAACAGCCACCAAAAGCAGCATCCAGATGAGTGTGTCAATAGCCAGACAAACTAAGCTCCCACAAGGAGGTAGTTAGCTGGCACAGTGGATAGAGCAAGAGGCCTGGAGTCAGAAAAATCTGACTTCAGTCATGGAGACCAAGACTTGATAACCCTATGACCTTGAAAAATTTACTTAACCTTTATCTGACTCAGTTTCTTCAACTGTGGATATCAAAAAATGGGGATAGTAATCAATCAAATGAGAATAGTAATAGCATCAGGGTTTTTGTTGTAAGGAAGAAATGTGATAACGTTTGTAAAGGGCCTGGCACAGTATAGAAAGTAATATATAAATGTTTCCTTTCCCCCCTCTTGCCACCACAGGCAATATGTAGATGATTATTAGGGAGGAGGTGTGAAGAAAAGCATTTTGGGGTGCTTGTGAGAGTGAATCAGGAAAGGCAGTAACCCACTGGGAAAGCAGGGCCCAAGGTGGAAATTCCAGAGATATGAAGATTAAAATAGATACAGTCAGTGTTACTAGATAGTAGTTCTTCAGGAGGGAGAGGGAAACATAAGAATTGTAATAGTTTATGAACTCAACTTGTGTCAATGGAATAAAATAGCAGTAAAAAAAATTCGTACTTCTTTTGGGGGGCAGGTGGAAACCCTGATTTAATTGGTGTAAGAAACTATAAATTCAAATCAATAAAATTTGCAACTTTAGTCTAACAGAGAGGTCTTGGGGTAATTAGTGACTTGCAGTGGTCACACAGACAGCAGTTCTCAGAGGCAGTCCTTGAACTGACTTCATTGACTAGTTCACTATGACATGGTTCCTCTAAGTTATGTTACTATATAATAGTAGTGCATTATCTAGAATGAAGAAGGCAAAGATCTCCCCATGGGCAGCTAGATGGGCAGTAGATAAAATGTCAGGCCTGAAGCAAGGAAGATTCAGCTTCCTGAGTACAAATCTAGTCTCAGATACTCACTAGCTACGTAACTCAAGGCGAGCCGCTTAGCCCTGTTTGCCTTCGTTCCTTGGTATAAAATGAGTTGCAGAAGGAAATGAAAAACCACTGTGTTTCTTTACCATGAAGACATCAACTGAGGTCATGAAGAGTTGGACATGACTGAAATGATTAAACAACAACTATGATTTCCCCATGTTGTGTCTTATTTGGGTAATATGAGTATAGTGAATAGCACATGGTTCTGGGAAATCCATTTTAGAAAGAATGTTGATAAACTAAAGCATCTCTAGAGAAGAACAGCCAGGATGGGGAAATTGTTCGGAAACTATGCAATATTATAATATCAAAGTAATTGTGAATATTTTAATCTGAAAAAGAAAGATTATAGGGGATAAATAGATAGCTTCAAATATGTGAAGGGCTCTCATGTGAAAGATCTAGGGTCAGTGGGTAGAATCTTAATTTCTAGCAATTTATTGTCAAATTTCTTTATAATTAGAGCTGTCCCAAAGTAAAATAGTATGTCTCAGGGGATAGTGATCTCTCATTTCTTGTGACCTTCAAGAAAAGGCAAAAATGTTGAAGAAATTTAGGTACAGCCTGGACCATATGATCTTTGATATCTTTTGAACTTTGAAATTCAGTGATTCTCTATTAGGAAACTGAAGAACAATAGCTGACAAAGTTGAACTCTCTGCACATTTTTGCAATATAAAGTGAGCATTCTGCCTGAAAATCTTGAAAAAAAATTTATTGGACTCATCTGAACCCCTAGTGAATAAAGCTAATTACAAAACTGCCATGGAAACATCAGCACTGTTCCAGTTGATTGATAGCCTTTGTTATCTTGTAAAACACAAAGAATGAGGAGGAGGAAGTATTTAAGTAAACGAACAATGAATAAAAGTGAGGGGGAAAAAGGTTAACACATTAGTACTGAGCCCTGCTAAAGAGAATTGTATATCATACCAGTAAATATTTACTTTCCTTATCCATGGTGGTGGGCCTGGGAATGGAGGCAGTGTGATGAAGCAACCAAAGAAGCTAGATCGATCTTCGATCATTTTCATAGAGGCAATGCTTCCTGAATGAGAGAGAAAAGAATCACATTGCTTTTTGCTCAGGTAAGACTCTCTCTGGATTATTGTGCATTAGGAAGAGGGCACTGTCACTAAAATTTAACTTGAAAAGTTCAGTCAAAATGGTGAGAGATTTGAAGATCCAGCCATATAAGGATCATCTGGAGAAGGTAGGAATGTTTAGCCTGAAGAAGTGGGAGTCACACTGGTTGTTTTTAATTAGTTGAAGGGCTACCAGTTTGAGAGACATTAATCTTGTCCTATAGGACCCCAGAAGGTAGAATTAGGATCAATGAATGGAAAACTAAAAGCAGTAAATTTCATTTTAATATTAAGTATAGATTGACTTCCTAACAACTTGTAAATCAGTACTTCAAGTGTCTATTATTTCATATGAGTATGCTTATGTAAATCACAACTACTCTGTATCTTAATTGATAATCTTTATCAATTACTGTGGCCAAAAATGTATGAGGTTAAACTTGTTTAGAGTGTTCCTCAAATAATTAATGTATAGTTGAGTATCATGTCCATAACTGAATCCTTTCCAGTTTGGTAGAGCCAACCAGAAGAAATGTGAATCCAGGTTCAGAAACTTACTAGCTTTGTGACTATGGAAAAGCCATCTAACCTCTTTTTCAACTTGAGCTTCTGTAAGAAGAGTTTTATCTATCTTCCACAGAGAACTGTGAGAATACAATTGAGATGAGGTATATACAATACTTTGTACAGCTCAAAGTGCTAGGTAAATGCTAGCTGTTATGTATTTGTTTTTAGTGCCCTTAAAGAATCTGAAATCACTTTCATGCCATAATGTGAACCTGGTCAATCTAAAGGAAGTTTACTGTACATTCTCCCATTCCAGAGATCTTCAAACAGAGGCTGAATAACGACTTCTTTGAATATGCACTTGAGGGGATTATACTGTATTCTATTCAGATATGACTTGAACAATATGGTCTTATTAGGCTCCTTCTGACTCAGAATTTCTGTAAATCTTTGACGTTACCAGTATCTCCAAATTCCATAATATTTTACAAATGAAATTCTGAATTCTATTTTTCCAGATATCCAGATATTGTATTATGTCACTGATTATTATGGTGTGATACATAAAGCCTTTGAAAGAAAAGGGTTAATGAAAATTCCTTTTGATAGAAATGGATAACCAAATAACTCAGTGATTCAAAGACTGCCTATTAAGGCACCTCAGAGCCATAAGGAAGTACTTCTAGGCAAACCCTTCATATCTCTTCTGATGCTTTCAGGATAGGGAAGAGGAAATACCAGACAACATTGTTCTGTAATCACTAATGAATGAATAAATCTAGTATTAGGCATTCTTAGGCTGGGGAGTAAACAAACCCTTTATGATAAACATATATGTGTATGTGTATGTATAGATATCTATATATACATATATATTTATATGCATGTGTATGTATATATATGTGTATATGTATGTATATAAATAAATCTTTGGTGAGTTGTCTACAGGATGGCCTTGGTTCCTTTAAAAAAAAAAGACAAAAGAAGTGCCTTCAGCTGCAAAAGAGGCTCACAAGAAAGCTCTATCCCTTTTTATTTCTGTTTTATGTTTGTTCAAAGGAGATCTGGGGGAGCCTCTGAGATGGGTAATTATTCCCCCTGGTAGGTGACTATGTCCAAAGGAAACGATTGTGCTGCAAAGTTCTTAGGGCATTCAAGTGCAGACTGACTAGGAAAGTATATTCTTTTGATTTCCTGATCATTTCTTTAGATCATTTCAATGCGTTCCTGTTGATAAGTATGGAAATTTTGTCCATATAATGACTGATCTGTAGATGAATGCTTACCTATGCCATATGTACATGTATGTTCTGATAAAACATGAGTCCCACCAAAGAACTATATGTAACAAACATAATGTCTTTTATCTAAAGCCTAATCTAATTTAAGCTCCTAAATATCTGAGACAATAATTTTTTTTCTATTTTTTAAATCTCTGGCCTCCAGAAGAATGCCTTGTACACGATAGGCAATTAAATGCTTGTAGATTGATTGTTCTTCATATATAGAAACAGATGATCCCGAACATTGTGCAGTATCACTAATATGTTGTTTGTTCAGCCTAATATTCTCATTGTACATATATTTCTTAAGCAAAAATCACATGATGGGCACTATGTTCAGCACTAGGAGATTTTCAAAGTATTATTGAAGTATTATCTTTACCACTATAACAGTAACATGGTACTGCAAGGTTTACACAAGATTTCATTAACATCTCATTTGATTCTCACAACAATCTTGTAAAGTAGATGTTGTTATGATTTCTGTTTTTCAGGTGAGGAAACTGACTATACAACCAAGGTCTGACATAGGATTTGAACTCTGCTCTTACCTGATTTCAATCGCAACAATCTACTTTGAAAATAGGAAGTAGAGATACTGTCCAGCTTCCTGTAATGCACATGATAGTCTAGTTGAGGGTTGTGACATATCCCAGAATTATTATAATAGAAAATAGCATGTGACAAGTGAATCCACTGGTCATATGCAAAAGAAAAACTTCTTTATATTCCTAGAGGTCATTCCTGACAGGATGGAAATAAAAGGAAGGCTTCATGGAGCAAGTGGCATTTGCACTGAGATTTGTTTTAATTGTGGGTGGGAATTCAGCATCCAAACATAATGGCTGGAAGTGGGACCAGGGATTCTAGGGTCTTAGACAGGAAATTACAGGTTGTGTTCAGTTAGTCCAGTGTATCAAGTATGTGGTGGGATACAGTATTAGATAAAGCTACAAAGGTACAGGTATTTTGGGGTAGTGGAGGGCCATGACTAAAAGATAAAGACATTTGAACCAACTCATTAGGTAATAGGGAACCACTGAAGATTTCTTCTCAAGACTATAAAACCTCAGATTGAGAGGGAACCTCAAAGGCCACATGGTCTAAATTTTACACGAACAGTAATCCTTTTCATAATGTCAATACAAGTGATCAGCCATATTCCACTTGAAGAACTCCACAGTTAAGAAATAAATACTCTCTCTCCCAAGTCCCCCAGGTCCTACTTTGGTCCACCACTCATTACTGGATAGTTTTTTTCCCCTCAGATTAAATGTAGTTTTCTTCCAATTCTGCACATTGTTTCTGATTCCACCTTCTGCATACAATCAAAACAAGTCACATTTTTTTCTTCCCCATAACAATGTTTCAAATTCTTGAAGATGGTTGTAATATTCTCTACTCTTTTCCCTTCTCCAGGCTTAAAAATCCCTGTGGACTTTAACTGATCCTGGTCGATGTCATGAGATATGAAAATAAATGTCACTGTAAAATATTGAGTCCTGTTGTACCATTATTCCACTATTTAATCAATTTTATTAAGAATTAGAACATACCAGACACTAAAAGTTATGAGCTCCCAGAGGTCGAATAGTTCAAACTATACATTAAAAGCAATTCACTTTATTACAGGAAGGATAAATGATCATCCAGTTTTTTTGTTTTTTTGTTTTTCTCCTACAGACTTAACGAGTGGGGACCCAGTTCAATTTTGGGGGTTTCTTCTCACTTGAAATTTTCCCTTACGTCCAACTTAAATTTCTCTCTTTGTGATTTTTAACCATCATTTTAAATTCTGCCCTATGAGACCAAACAGATCAAGTCTAACCTATCTTTTCTATAAGAGGACCCTTCATATACTTGAATGTAGTTCTATATGACTGAGTTTCTTTGTTTGTTTCCTATTACTGGCAAAATATTTGTATTTCTATCAATAGATCCTCATATGGCATAAACTTGAGAACCTTCAACAGATTACTTTCTTCTGGACACTCCATACTGTAGCATTGTTCTGCCAAAGTTCTGGCACCAAGACTTGAACATAAGACTCCAGATGTGGTTTGATCATTCCAAGTTTAAATTAACTTTTGGGACTGCCCTGTAAAACTGCTGATCCATATTTGCCTCATGATCCACTAGATCTTTTTCAGCTCAACTGCTGTCTTAAATAACTCAATGTTATATTTTAAGGAGCAATTACATGTGATTCATTCTCCTTTATACAGAGCAAATAAAGATGGAAATAGTCAAGATATTACACTGAGATGGGGATGAGGAATGAAATCTGTTTAATATATTCATCATGTAAGATAGTACAAGGAAAACAATGAGGAAGGAAGGGAACAATAATAAACTGTAGAAAAAGAGAAGGTGTATTGAGGATAAAAAGCAACCATGAGTGATAGCATGTGGGAATACAGAGAGGTGAGAGATAGAGTGTTAAGTTTATTTGGGTTGAAATAATGTATTTTGGAGAAAATATTCAATGAGTCTGAGTTTGGGTTTTTGCCTCAAGTGATCATAATTCTCCCTACCATCATTCTGCCTACTGCTAATCTATTTTTTACTATACGTGAATGACTAGTGCTTCTAGGGAATTGCTATGGAAGCTTGTTTTGACTAATGGTATATTTCCTTGAACCAATTAATGTAAAAGACTCTGCTTGCCCATCCATAAAGGGAAAACATAATAGAACTGTAAGAGATTCAATTCAATAAACATTTATTAAATGCCTACTATTTGTCAGGCAGTATGCTAAGATCTGAGGATAGAAAATGGGGCAAAAGAAAGACACTCCCTGTCCTCAAACACTTTGTAATCATTTTTTTAATTTAGATTTTACTTTTCCCCAGTCACATGTAAAAAACAATTTTCAACATTCATTTCCAAGACTCTAAGTTCCAAATTCTCTTCCTCCCTCCTCATCCCCCTTTGTTGAGAAGGGAAAAATTTGATATGAGCTATATACATGAAGTCATGCAAAGCATTTCCATAGTAGTTATGTTGTAAAAGAAAATAGAGGAAAAGAAATAAAAGAAGATGAAGATTTTTTTAAGTATGCTTGAATTTATATTCCAACACCATTAGTTCTTTCTCTGAGAAAGGATTCCATTCTTCACCATAAGTCCTTCAGAGTTGTCTTGGGTCATTGTATTGCTGAGAATAGATAAGTCATTCACAACTGTTCAACTTGCAACATTGTGTGTATGTATACGTGCACAGTATATTTCACTTTGCATCAGCTCATATAAATCTTTCCAAGTTTTTCTGAGAGCATCTTGCTCATCATTTTTTTTTTAATTATTTTGTTTTCAGTGTTCTGCAATCACTTCCATATATCTTAGATTTTTTTCCCCTCCCTCCCCCTTCTTCCCTACTATCTCCCCACTCCCTCCCTGAGGTGGCATGCAATTTTATATAGGTGCTACACATATATTCCTATTAAATATATTTTCACCTTAGTCATGTTACATAGAAGAATTAAAACGAATGGGAGAAATCATAAAACAAAACAAAACATAATTCCAAAGAAAATGATCTGCTTCATTCTGTGATCCAATTCCATAGTTCTTTCTCTGGATGTGGAAGGCATTTTGCCTCAAGAGACATTGGGGAATTTTTTTAAGTCCTTGCATTGCAATGAAGGACAAAGTCTACCAGAAAAATTCCTTGCACACTGTGGTTGTTGCTGTGTACAAAGTTCTCCTGGCTCTGCTCCTTTCACTCAGCATCAGTTCATATATGTCTTTCCAGGCCTCTCTGAAGTCTTCCTGTTCATCATTTCTCATAGCAAAAATAGTATTCCATTACATTCATGTACCACAATTTGTTCAGCCATTCCCCAATTGATGGGCATTCCCTTGATTTTCTGTTTTTGGCCACCATAAAGAGTTACTCATCATTTCTTATAGTACGAGAATATTCCATCACAATGATGGAATGCCATCAAAACCATGGTATGTCAATGGTATGTCAATACCCCAATTTGTTCAGCCATTCACCAATTGATGGGCATTTCCTCAATTCCTAATTCCTCAACCCCCACTAAAGAACTGCTATAAGTATTTTTTGCACATTTAAGTCCTTTTCCTTTTCTTAAAATCTCTTTTAGGATACAGACCTACTAGTAGTATTGCTAGGTCAAAGGGCATGTATGGTTTTAATCACATTTGGTTATACTCTACAGAATGATTAAATCAGTTCATTACTTCAACAGTGTATTAATGTCTTGCTTTTCCCACATCCCCTCCAACATTTGTCATTTACATTTTCTGTCCTATTAGCCATTCTAAGAGATATGAGGTAATATTGTTTTAATTTGCATTTCTCCAATCAACAGAGAGTTAGAATATTTTTTCATATGACTATGAACAGCTTTGACTACCTCATTTGAAAACTGATCATAACTTTTGATCATTTGTCAATTGTGGAATGACTCTTACTTTTATAAATTTAACTCCGTTTACTATATGTTTGAGAAATGAAACCTTTATGAAAGAAACCTGCTTCATTTTTTCCCGACAATTACTATTGCTAACTGCACTTCCCTCCATCCTACCCCTCACTCATTTATTCTATTCTCTCTTCCCTTTTGTCTTGTCCTTCCTCAAAGGTATTTTGCCTCTGAATACCACTCCCTTCTATCACTACCACCCCCCTCTTATTCTCTCCCTCTCCTACTTTCCTGTAGAGTAAGATTAATGTCTATATTCAATTGAATGCATACGTTATTTGAGCCAATTCTGATGAGAGTGAGATTTACTCATTCCCTTCACCTCCTCCTTCTTCCCCTTCTTGCCTATTTATGTGAGATAAGTTATCCTATTCTATCTCTCCCTTTTTTTTCTCCCATTAAGTTCCACTCTCATCCTTTAATTTTATTTTTAGATACCATCCATTCATATTCAATTCACACTTGTACCCTCTGTCTATATATATTTTTTCAACTACTTTAGTAATGAGAAAGGTCTTATGAGTAATAAATATCATCTTCTAGTGTAGGGATATAGCAGTTAGACCTTATTAAGTCCCTTATCATTTCCATTTCTTATTTAATTTTTTATACTGCTCTTGAGTCTTTTATTTGAAAGTCAAATTTTCTATTCAACTCTGGTCTTTTCATCAAGAAAGCTTGAAACACTTCTGTCTCACTGAATGTACATTTTCCCCCAAAGGATTATGCTCAGTTGGACTGGGTAGATGATTCTTGGTGATAATCCTAGCTCCTTTAGCCTGTGGAATATCATTCAAAGCCCTCCAATCTGACACTGCTAGTGTTGTATTAATTTGACTGTGGCTTCATGATGCTTGAATTGTTTCTTTCTAGTTAGTAACAATGTTTTCTCCCTGACCTAGGAACTCTGGAATTTGGCTATAATATTCCTGGAAGTCCATACATTGGGATTGTTTTCAGGAGGTAATAGGTGGATTTTTTCAATTTTTATTTTACCTTCTGGTTCTGGAGTCTCAGGGCAGCTTTTTTTTGATAATTTCTTGAAAGATGATGTCTAGGCTCTTTTTTGATCATGATTTTCAGATAGATCAATAATTTTAAAAATTATCTCTTCTCAATCAATTTTCTAGTTATTTTTCCAATGAGGTATCAGATTGTTTTCTATTTGTTTTTAATTCTTTTGGTACTGTTTTATTGTTTCTTGGTTTCTCATAAAGGCATTAGCTTACATTTGATCAATTCTAATTTTTAAGGAATAATTTTCTTCAGTGAGCTTTTTGTACTTCCTTTTCCATTTGATCAATTCTTCTTGCTAAAGCATTCTTCTCCTTATTGACTTTTTGTATCTCTTTTACCATTTGGTCTAGTCTGTTTTTTAAGATGTTATTTTCTTACCTATAAGATTGGCAAACATGACAGAACAAGAAAATGATAAATGCTGGAGAGGATGTGGGAAAGTTGGAACACTAATTCATTGTTGGTGGAGCTGCAAGCGCATCCAACCATTCTGGAGAGCAATTTGGAACTATGCCCAAAGGGCTACAAAAATGTGCATACCCTTTGACCCAGCAATATCGCTACTAGGACTATATCCCCAAGAGATCATAAAAATGGGAAAGGGTCCCACATGTACAAAAATATTTATAGCAGCACTCTATGTAGTTGCCAAAAACTGGAAGTCAAGGGGATGTCCATCAATTGGGGAATGGCTGAATAAATTATGGTATATGAATGTAATGGAGTACTATTGTGCCATAAGAAATGATGAACAATAAGACTTCAGAGAGGCCTGGAAGGACTTATATGACCTGATGCTGAGTGAAAGGAGCAGAACCAGGAGAACTTTATGCACAGCAACAACCACAGTGTGTGAGAGTTTTTTCTGGTAGACTTAGATTTTTGTAATAACACAAGAACTTCTTACCAAAAAAAAAAAAAATATCCCAATGGAGGATCTCAAGGCAAAATGCCTGCCACACTCAGAGAGAGAAATATGGAAGTCACTCACATATTGTAGCAGATCATGTTTGTGTATGTGTATGTGTTTGTGTATCATGTTCTGATTTGTTATACGATTTCTTTCATTTATCTTAGTCTGACTACATAGCATGACTATAGTGAAAATATACTCAATAGGAAAGTATATGTAGAATCTATACAGAATTGTATGCAGTCGTGGGGAGGGAGGGGGGTAGTGGGGAGTAGGTGGGGAGGGATAAAATCGCAATTGTATGGCAGTGATTGTTAAACATTACAAAATAAAAAAAAAAAAAGAAAAAAAAAGAAATAAATTAAAAAAAAAAAAAAAAGATGTTATTTTCTTCAGTTTTTGATGTCTTCTTTTTACCAGGCAGTTGACTCATTTTTCATGATTTTCTTGTATCACTCTCCTTTCTTTTCCTAATTTTTCCTCTATCTCTCTTACTTGATTTTCAAAATCCTTTTTGGAGGTTTTCCATGACCTGACACCAATTCATAATTTTTTGGAAGCTTTGAATGTAGTAGTTTTGACTTTGTTGTCTTCTTTTGTGTATGTTTTGATCTTCCTTGTCACCAGAGTAACTTTTGATACTCAGAGTTGTTTTCCATTGTTTGCTGACTTTCCCAGCCTATTACTTGAATTTTAAGTCTTTGTTAAAGTAGTGTTCTGCTTCTAGGATGGAGGATGCACTGTCCAAGCTTCAGGGGTTTCATGCAGTTGTTTTCAGACATACTTCCAGGAACCTGTAAGTTTTCAGTTCTCCCACAATGATATGACCCAAAGAAAGGTGTTTACTATTCTTGTGAGCTATGCTCTGGTCTGTGAATCACCACAAGCACTCTTTTCTGCCCTGGAACTGTGAGGAGGGTCCTCCCCTCCATTTTGCCTGCAAGTTCTGCAATGCTAATATTCTTGCTCAACTTGGGACTGCCACCCAGGACCATGACCCAAATCTAATCATGGGCAAAGCAACAGAGTTCTGCCTCAGTGGTAGTTTAAAAAAAAATACTCCTACAATCTTCTGACCAGTTGTTTGACCCCCTTAAGTTCTGTGGGCTGAAAGCAACAGAAGCAGTCATTTCTATGGCTGTTGCTCATTCAGCCACTCCCAAGGTCTGTTCACAAGGTTTGCTGTGGCCTGCACTGTGCTGTCATGGGCAGTGCTGAACTTCATTCCTCTATAATCCAGTGTGTCAGACCTTTCCTGCTGACCTTCCAAGTTGTCTTGAGCTGGAAATTTGTTTTACTCTGTGTTTTTATGGGTTCTGCTGCTCTAGAATTTGTTTAGAGTCATTTTAAAGGTATTTGGAGGGGTTTGTGGGAGAGTTCAGATGAGTCCCTGCCTTTACTCCATCATCTTGGCTCTACCTCTGAGCTTATATGTTAATGGGAGAGACATCATGCAAGTAAATCTATACAAAGCAACCCACAGATAGAAAAAAAAGGAAATATTAAAAGAGAGAAAGCACTAGGCATGAGGGGCTATGGAAGATTTCCTTTAGAATGAGGGATTTTAGTTGACACTTAAAGAAGTCAGTAGGCTGTGCTGAGGAAGGAGAATATTTCAGGCATCAATCATGTAGTCAAAAATAGATAGCCTGAGGGTTCACATGCAGCCCATTGAATACCAGGGTGCAAACTGAACTAGATAAAATGTACCTGGGAAATATTTAACAAAATAAGTAAAAGATAGAATAAAACTTAGATAATATTACAATATAAAACTAAGTCAATATTTGGCCCACCAGGGATCCTTATGAACAGATTAGTTGTCCCTATATCTATTTGAGTCTGATAGTAATGATATAGTTCATCTTCATTTTCTGGATAATGAAACAAAGACAGAAAGACTGTTAATCAAACTTCAATGAGTGGTAGTTATCAAAGTCATGATTTGAATCCAAGTTCAGGGATTTCAACTATATCACTATTCCTGCTAAACTACATTCTCTGCATACTTAGAGCTGAAATAAAGATCATAGGATTAAAAGACTCAGGCTGGAAGGATCTTGTAATGCCAATGTGATACCCATAGCAGCCACGATGAATATTTATGTGTATTTCTAGGTTAAATTCTCAAAATATAAATTCTTTTCCTCAAAGACAAAAACCATGGTATTTATTCAGATACTAGAAAGCCAAACCCTTCATAGTAACAAAGAAATCTAAACACATTACCAATGCAGCAAGTACAACCATTTCCAAGTCTTCTCTCTTTTAGGTCTCCCCACCAACAAGGTCTCTTAGACATAATCACTCCCTCTTCCACTCAACTAGGCTGCTCTGCTCTGCCTGCTCTCTCTCTCAGCTCTGCCTCACTCTCTCTTCTTGCTCCACCCATTCAGAAAGCTCCTCCCATCATCAGCTCTATGTGACTCCAGCTGTGGACTGGGACAAAGCTCAAAGCAGGTCACATGGGTCTATTTTGGGTCACATGGACCTATTAAGGGGGAGGAAAGATCTTTAAATTCCCTTGCCTATACAGACCTCAGTAGCTATCAATTTGAAAATGTGGAACCTGAGACCCAGATACATTAAACAACTTGGTCTAGGCCACACAGGTACCCAGTGTTAGGGAAAGATATGTGAAATTCATATTCTACATGCCAAGAGGAACTTGCTAATCAGTTTTGCATAGGAGAAAAGCTGGAATTTAGAGTCACAAAAGAGGTTTCTGCTCCTAGCTTGTCTAGGTGACCTTAATCTTAAAACTCATCCTGAGTTTCCATTTCTTCATCTGTGAAAGTGATTTTAATAATCCTTCATGATCAACTTATGGTAACCAAGATGGCAGAATAAGCAGCAAATCATTGTAACTCCCCCATATCCACCAAACAAAAATAAAAATAGTGCCCCAAAACAAATTCTGGAACATCAGAATCAGCAAAGAGACAGTGTGAAACAATCTTTTAGTCCAAAGATCTTGGAGGATCTGCAAGAAACATCTGTCTTACTCAGGTGAAATGGGAATACAGTACAGAACAAGAAGCATTCCAGCAAGGCCCACCTCAGCAAACCAGTGACAGATCCTGACCTCCAGTTTGATAGAGCAGGCAAACACCAAACACCAGGACATCCTTCGTGCCTTAGCATAGACAGGGAAACAGACTAACTTCAACTCTGAGAACAACCATATGCTTAAATGTAGCCCTAGGCAAATAGGCATCATCCAGTGCCCAGACCTCCACATGCTTCAGCACAGTCCTGGGCCTAAGTGCCTAAGCAAGCACAGCTACCAACCAGCACCAACCCTGCCACACTTCAGGGTAGACCCAGAAAAACAGGCTAGACTTTCACGTGCTTCAGTGTAGCCACAGGGAAATGCAGAAACACCCCATAGGGCCTTCGCATGTGCCAGACAATACTACCATGACCCTGGCTCAGCACCAGGTAAGCTGCTAGACTCCTATGACCTCCAGACTCCAATGATCCCTCTGAGGCCTCAAGGAAACATCAGTGTTACACCAGGTAGATGGCCAGGGTCTGCAGCATGTGGCAGAGGTAGCTAGAGACAGAGCCCCTTCCACCCTGGGAACAGAGTTCAAATTTAAAAGAAAGGAAAAAAGGGCAAAAAAAAAAATGAGTTAAAAACAATAACAACAAAGAATATGAGCATAGAAAGTTATTTTGGTGACTGGGAAGACCAAGACACCAACACAGAAGAAGGCAACAAAGTCAAAATACCTATGGGAAAACCCCAAAGAAAAAAATGAAATGATCTCAATCCCAGAAAGGACTCATGGAATAGCTCAAAAAGGAGCTGAAAATCATATGAGAGAGGTAGAAGGAAAATCGAGGAAAAAATGAGAGTGATGCAAGAAAATTATGGGGGAAAAACAGTCAAGAGCTTAGAAAACTGCTTAAAAAGTAGAATTGGCCAAATGAAAAAGGAGATAAAATCCACTGAAGAAAACAACTCCTTAAAGTATACAATTGGCTAAATTGAAAAGAAAGTACAAAAGCTAATTGAGGAAAAAACACCTTAAAAGTTAGAATTGGGCAAATGGAAACTCATGACTCTGTGAGACCTCATGAATCAATCAAACAAATTCCAAAGAATGGAAAAATGGGAGAAAATATAAAAATGTCTCATAGGAAAAATAACTGACCTGAAAAATAGATCCAGGAGAGAGAATATCAGAAACACTGGAAAACTTGAAAGTCATAATCAAAGGGAAGGCCTAGAAAGAATCTTTCAGAAGTTATCAAGGAAAATTCCTCTAATATCCTGGAACCACAGGGCAAAGTACACATTGAAAGACTTCACCGATCAACTCAGGAAAGAATCAAAATAAAAACCTGTAATGGTAATTTAAATAAGAAGATCTTTAACATTCAGTATTAGGCCATGTAACCTGCTTAAATCACATGGAAGCCTAAGTCGCATGTGGTAGAAGGAGCTAGATGAATAGGTGGAACAGGAAGGGTAAATCAGGAAGTGAATGAGAGCAGTTTGGACAGAGGGAGAGAGAGGACACAGACAAGTAGGCATAGATAGACTTGTGAGTGTTTATTTGTGGGAAGGCCCCAGGAGGGATGGAGGGATGAGACAGAAACAGCATTGTCCCCTGAAATGTTAATGTATATTGACTTCTTGGCTACTATGATGGATTTGGCTTTCTGGTGTCTGAATAAATGTTTTTCTTCTGCCTTCTATATGGAGAGTCTGCTACACTTTGCAACTGAGAACTATGCTGGCATATTCATAGTCACCACCAGTTCTGTGAATATTGCCTTGGCGATACAAAACCCCAGTGAATAATAAAGCCAAATTTCAGAAATATCAGGTGAAGAGAAAAACAAAAAACAAAACACTACGAGTGGCCAGAAAGAAACAATCCAATATCTGGGAGTCACAATCAGGATTACAAAGCATTTGGCAGCTGTACCATTAAGAGATTAGAAGTCATGGAGCATGATACTCAGGAAGCTAGGAGTACAACAAAGAATCATCCACCAGGAAAAATTAAACATAACATACCAAGTGAAAAAATGATCATTCAGTGAAATAGAAGGATTTCATAAGAAGCAGAACAGCACTAAACGAAAAATTTTTCCTCCAATATCAAGACCCAAGAGGAGCATAAATAGGTTTACAAAATGGGGGAAAGAAGCATAAGGGATTCAATAGAGCTAAACTGTTTTCAGCCCTACATACGAAGATGATACTTATAACTATAAAAATTGTATCACTAACAGTATAGATAGGAGTATAGATAGACACAGGGTACAGATATAAGGTGATTTTGAGAAAATGACAAAAACAATTAAGTGATGAGAAAGGGGAGTACACTGGGCGCAGAAGGAAGGGAGACATAGCATGGGATCAACTATCTGACATGAAGAGGCAAGAAACACATTACAGTGGAGGGGAAGATGGGGGATATATCAGCAAGGACCCTGACAAACACAGGAAGGCCTGCTGTACAGGTCCTTAAATCTGCTTTTCTAAAAGGAAAGCAACTTTTGAGGGGTCAACAATCACTTTAATCAAGCACATATATCATTCACTTAATTCAGGGGAAAAAGTCAGCACCCTGAACTTCAGAGAAAATACAGAGAAATAATAAAACATCGCAGGTCAACAGACAGATCCAGTTGTCTGACCACACATAAATAGTTACCAGAGAGAAAACAACCAATATCTGAGTTTTCAAAGCCAGGAGGCTCCTTGGCAGCTGCCCCAGCTCTTTTGGCCAAACAAACACTTGCAATGAGTAAGCCCCAAATTAAAACCTCACTTCAGAGTATTTATATACTTTTCAGAGCCAGAGGGCATCACAAGCCTTGAGAACCAGTGCCTCATTAGAAAATTAGCAAAAGGTGTGGGGGCCTCCCCTAATCAAGCTTCCCTTAATGGGTAGACCCATTAACAGATGGGGAAGATTTTTAACTCTCTGATTAATATTGCAAGAGGATAAGCAATGAGCATTGCTTGAAACTTACTTTCATCAGTATTGGATCAAAGAGGGAATAATATACATGATCAATTGAATATAGAAATCTACCTCACCCAATGGAAAAGTAGAAGCAGGAGAGATTAAATAAAGGGCAGGGAGGTAAGGACAGAGAGAAGGGAGGGCAAATCAAGCTAGGTGGTAAAAGCAAAATTCTGGTGAGATTGGAAAGGGTGAAAGGAGAGAGAGGACAAACAAAAGGAAGAATAGGATGGAGGGAAATACACAGGTAGCAATTATAACTGTGAATGTGAATGGGATGAAGTGGATAGCAGAACAGATCAAAAACCAGAATCTTATAATATGTTGCTTAGAAGAAACACACTTGAAGCAGAGACATACACAGAGTAAAAGTAAGGGAATGTTGGAATCTAATGAGATAATGTGCTATAATCTAATGAGATAATGAGATAATGTGTGAAAGCACTTGGTGAACTATATAACATTCCATATACATGCAAGGATAGGCTATTATTTATGTATTAACTCTTCTGAATAGATTTCATTTATTCTTCACCAAAGCCTTATTATTGTGCCTTGGACTATGAAAATTAAGCCTATTCCAATGCTATTTTTATTTTGTATATTCTGTATTTACATAAGCACATATTGTCTCCCAATAGAATGTAAGTTCCTTAAGGGTAGAAACTGCTTCTTGTCTTTGTATTACTGTTGCCTGGTGTAGTGCCCAGAACATAACAAGTGTTATTTGTTATAATTTCATTATTTATTATTTTATCATTTATCCTTTTTCTGCCTCAGTTTCTGCACTCATTGGATGGGAGCTAATAATAGCAACTACCTCTCAGGATTATTGTAAGAACTGAATGAGATGATATTTGCAAGGTGATTTGGAAGTGCTAAAGACCTATATAAATACTAGATGATTTTGATGATGATGATGATGATGACGACGATGATAATTTGAAGGAAAGGGAAGCTGTAGAAGGTCCTATAAAGCTTAAAAAGGGTCTAGTAAGAGATTGTGATCAACTACTGTAGAACCAATGAAGGATGGTGTGAATAACCTCATTCATGGAGAAATGGTCATTAGGGGAAGGTTGGCTTGTTTCTTTGACCACAGCAACCAATGAAGACTCTTTATATAACCATGGAAGTTGAAGGAAGGGTGAAGGTTCTTTGACAATTTATGATTAATGCACAATGAACCTCTAATTTCTGGGAATACTAGGTATTGCATAGTATTCTTAATTGTATTCCTTCTTGTATTGTTCTCTGGCATGTCATTTTGCTGTGGGGGAGACACTTTTGATGAATGCAAATATTTAGCTTGGAAAAGATAAGTCTATGATCAATCCAGCACTCTGCACCACATTTTGCCTTTGTCACTCTCACATCTTGTCTGTCTCTTCTCCTTACAATCACATAGTCTACTAGATGCCAATGTTTGCTGAGAGGGTGCATCCATGAAGTTTTATTATGTTTAGGTAAATGGAAGACAATATTGGTGATGAGAAGGTCATGAGATGCACAAGTCTTCAGCAGCAAATGACCATTGCTGTTGCTGTTTACAACTCCATTCCACCCTAGGACTCCCTGCCAAGTCTGGTCTTCTGAGCCTACTCTGGCACTAAAGTCACCCAGTATTATAAGCTTGTCCTCTTTTGGCACATTGACGATAAGGGTCTCTAGGTCTTCATAAAATTTTTCTTTGACCTCAACAGGGTTCGTCATGGTGGGAACATAGGCACTGATGATGGTGGCATGGTGTTTTGTTGCAAGTGGCAATAGCATTGTCATGAGCCTGTCATTTACTCCTTTTGGCAGGCATACCAGCTTGTTAACTAGTTGTGATTGCAAAACCCACACCAGCTTCACAGAGCTGCCCTTCACTGCACCCATTCCAGAAAAAAGTGTATCTAACTCTAGCTGCAGTAAGCTGGCCTTCATTTGCCAACCTTGTTTCACTCAGGGCTCCTATTTGGATACAATACCTGTTGAGTTCTCTTGCAGCAAGAGCAATACATCTTTCAGATCTATTGGATTTTGTGTTGTCAATAAATGTGTGCATGTTCCATGTGCCGATGGTGAGTGCAATCATCTTTGCAGATGTTTTTGAACATTTTGTACATTTTTTTGTGCGTGTTTAGATCCCATAGTGGGATTCCCTGTCTGCCTCAGTAATCAGGCCAGGGTTGGGTAAGCAGGCAATGTTTAGGGCATTGCTAACCCCTTCCTCACACCAGGAGGTGAGCAGTGCAATCCTTAAAAGGCTACTCAGACACCCAGCAGGCTGCCAAGCCCCACGGCTGCTTACAGTGAGAAACAACCCTATGGCCTGGGCTGCCTGTGTTCAGGGTCATGACTACAGCTCCCAGAGTATCCGTACTTGTTGCTTCATTACTTGCCTGTCACTACATGACTTTGAGGCATAATAGTAAAATGGCATGGGTAAACTGGACAGGTGTTACTATCATTTTTATAAACGGGGAAACTGAGATTTAGAGAAATGAAATGACTTTTCTTGCCACAAAGCTTGGCAGTGTTAGAACTGGATTCAAATTCAGAAACTTGTCATTCTTTGTGCTCTTTCCTTTACAATGGATTCAAGGTTCCCATCCTACAGAAAATACACTTTAGTTAAACAAAGACTCTGTTCTCTGTATCTTCAGTATATTCCCCCAAAGAAACAAAATATGTGTTTCATGAGTACCCATTGTAAGAACTATTCTTTACTCACATCTTGCAGTTAGTTATAGGGTCAAATGAGGTAATATCTGCAAAGCTCCCAGTACAGTGCCAGGCACATGGCAGGGTCTTAATAAATGCTGCCATACCTCTCCAGTATCATAAGCGATACATAATTTCTTCTGCATGTTGAGAACATGATTTTCAAATGATTTACACATTTGTGTTTCAATACAGTCAATTTTATCAATTTAAATGAGGAAACTGCGAAAAGAAAGTGATATAACCAAGGT
The DNA here is from genome assembly GCF_028372415.1 of Notamacropus eugenii. Taxonomy (NCBI): domain Eukaryota; kingdom Metazoa; phylum Chordata; class Mammalia; order Diprotodontia; family Macropodidae; genus Notamacropus; species Notamacropus eugenii. The sequence continues at coordinate 685,249,236 of NC_092872.1, forward strand.
CATCCAGTCAAAAAGTAGCAGAAATGGAACAGAAAACGTTTATTTTTTTTACTATTTCTGCAATGACTCCTTACAATAAGATAAACCTCATGAAATAATAAGAAGACATTGCATATTGCTGTCATAATTGGCCAAACTTTCATATGATAGAGGTTATCATTCAAACATACATGCATTGTAATATTCATTCCAAAATGCAGCTACATGCTCCACTGTGTGACTCAGAAAAAAAAAAAAATGACAGACCAGTATTATGTGCCAAGTGCTGTGCTGAGCATTTAAAAATATCCCATTTGATCCTCCCAATAACTCTGGGAGGTAGAGTCTATTCTTATTCTGATTTTATAGCTGAGGAAGCTGAATCAAACAGGGATTAAGTGATTTGCCCAGGGTCACACAGCTAGCAAGTTCCTGAGGTCATATTTGACCTCATGTTTTCCTGAATCTAAGCCCAGTGTTCTATGTACTGCACCATACTATAATTCTTCTCACCATCTCAATCTGCTTATGCTCATAGTACTGGCATTTTCCAAATGACACCTTGTCACAGGTTACTCTCTCCAATGTTGACTGCATGTTCCCCTTCCTATTTTTCCCCTCACTTCCCTCCTCTTATATAGAGAGACCAAAACCAGAAGTGAGAGTGAGGACACACTAGTCTAACCTTCCAGTTTTGGTCTTACCCTCTACTGCAATCACTCAGAGACTTCTCATCCATTGAGGTCCAATAAATCAACAGATATTTATGACGCACCTACTCTGTGAACGGTGCTAGGCTTTAGGGATACAGGTACCAAGCATGCAACAATCTCTTATCACAAGGAGTTTAGATTGTAAGAGTCAATAAACAAATACCTTTTATAGAATAAATATAGAGACAACAATTGCAAAGAAGTACAAGGTAGTCAAATACCTCATATCACTTTCTGTCCAAATACCACCTCTCACATATAATACATAGACTAAGGAATTAGGACTTTCATCTCCTGTCTGTTGAATTGTAAGAGGTTGCTAACAAAAAGGATTTGCATGATCAAAGCAATTAGTATAGAAGTGACAGGAGAGATAAAATAAACTGGACCCACACAATTCAGAGTTAGCAGCTGAAGGACTATTTCCATAATCCAGATGTTACATGATAAGCACCTAAAATGTTGGGGCAACAGTAGAAATAGAGAGGAAAGGATATGTGGGGGGGAAATTAAAGAAAGAATTGATGGGACTCAGATAAATAAAGAGATGAAGGCCAATTGTTTAGTAGATTATTTTATCATAAGCTCCTTGAGGATAGTCAATGCGATTTAAAAAAAAAAAAGTTCTTTGTATTCTTAGCTTTCAGCACCCTCATGGCAGTCCCTTAGGATCAATAAATCTTTTATTTGAAAGGGAATTCAGAAGTCAGCTAGTCCAACACTCCATCTGAAACATTAATCCCTGCAATAACAAACCTGACCAGTAGATGATATCAAGTCCCTGACTAAACACAATTCAAGAATTTGAACTCAGTATTCCTATGGGACAGGCATTTTATACTTTGAGTCAAATTTAATTTTTGTAAAGTTGTTGACGTTGTTGCTATTTTCCCTTCTATTGAAACAAAATCTGCTCCCTTTAGACATTTAGTCCATTTGGTTCTCCTCTTGCTCTTCAGGCCAGGTTTCCTAAACCTAACCCCTCTTCTCTTTGACATCTTTTTAAGTATTAGAACAAAATTGTTGTATCTCACCTAAACCTTCTGTTCTTCAGGCTAAAAACCCCATTTTATTTTAGTCCCAAAATTTGTTCTTTATAAATGACAATCATCACTAAATACAAATCAGTTTCAATGGTGTGGACTGTTAGAATGCTGGGTTGCATTATGTCAATAAAATAATCCTTCTCTTCCACTCTTCTCCTCCCCTGATGCCCTTTGCTGCTCATCCTAGAAAATAAACTGTGCACTGCATGACGGTACCATTAGGTACGGATTTTAGTTCATGTAAAATTGACTCCCAGAGAGACTACATCAGAACCAGCAGCCTCAGTATCTAGTCTTTTTTTTTTTAACTTGTTGTCCATATCTCCAGCTATGTTCCTTCTATAACACCAAGTGAATACTGTGGTCAAGCATACTGGTGGCAAAAACCAAACCGATATCATTTTGTCCATCCTGTCCATTTAGCCATGATATTTACCTTCCAAGAAATTTGAGTCCATCTTTGATTTCCTATGTTCAGGAAGAGACCAGTGGCTGATTGAGGTTGTCTGTCCTTAAGCCCATGATGTGTAAGTAAAAGATGTTGAATAACAGTGTAAAGATGTCTCCAAAGCTAATCAATGCCAAATTTGCTGAGTTGGAGACTTGATAACCCTGAAAATACTATAGTCCCACTGATAAAAGTCCTGCGGCTGGAATCTTGGTTGCAAACCGATATGTCAATCCTCAGCTATAAACAATGTTTTGTAAGCATTTGCAGTTGATGTCTCTTCCAATGATCAAATCTTGATGCCATACTTGTCAACACTGAGAAGAATTTGATCTCCAGGGCTCTGCAAGAGAGACTTAAGCCTGCATTTATGTAAAACCACAGTGGTTACCCTCTCAGTATGTTTAGTAAGTGTGTTCAGGCATGTCAGTTGGGTAGGTGAAGTCCAAAGTCCACCTTTCACAGTGAAGTCCAAAGAACCATTCACCAAGAGATCAAGCTCATTGTTGCAGTTCACATTGGGCACTGTACCTGGTTGTCCTCTGAAGGGATACATTCCAGGTCCTGAACTCCATTTCCAACAGCCTACTGTATTATCAAAAAGTCCTGTTAGAAGTTTTTGTTCATCAAGCTTGTTAACCAAAAATAATACTACAATTCCATGAGACATTGCATAGCAATGAGATTTATTACAAGAGAAATTAACATTCATGTGGAACCCTAAGCAAACCAAGAGTTCATAATCCAAACAGAAACTTACATATTTATGAAATTGTGACAGAGAAGAGAAGAAAATGGAAATCTCCACCTAAATAGGAGTGGCAGGGAGGAGAAATCAAGAATAATTCAGATGGCAAAAGCAGCATTCTTTTCCCTTGGGAACTGCCAGACTACAAAGATAAGATGGTCCGCTTATCCACAAAGGTCCCAGATGCACAAGCAGTTTTCCAGTCTAGCTCAGACTGACTGGCACCTATCTTGATTCCCAAGGACATATAAGGAATACAACTTGGGGTACAAATAAAAAGTTACATCAGCCCAGAGGTCGCTTCATCCTTGATAAGTTCAGGTCAGTGTTTCTAAAAATCATGGCAACTCAAAGAGACAAGTTCAGGGGATCCCTTAAGATTCCTTTGCAAACTTTACATTAGCATAAGTGTGGATCTGGATGCCATATATACACTGTTCTGGGCCCACATGCCAGAGTTTTACAGGTAAGTCATCTGACCTTGTACAGAGAAGTCCACACTTGAAGTAGAGTGCATATAGTCTAGCATTGTACCCAAATAAGGTGAGATCTCAAAAGTTTCTTGCTCCTTCAAGTGTTTCATTCTCAAAGTTGCCTTCAAATAAACTTTCTTCCAATGCAGAGCACCCTGAGCGGAATCATATATCTGCCAGTCCAAATTTGGAGAGGAAGTCTGCCATACTCTGTACAGGCACTTATAACCAATGAGTCAACATGTAAATAAGATCTGAGGATCAATCTATTTTAATAAAAGCTGGGTTCCCATGGAAAAAGTTTGAGGAAGTTTCATTTTGAGGGGAATCTTTAGGTTACTGGAAAGGTGTCTGAGCTGGATTGCTCCACTGAGATAAATTTTTTTCTGAAGGTGCACTCCAGGAACCTTGGGACAGACACATGCAGCCTGAGTGCTAGCAGGCTAGCAGAGCCTCACATTGATCAGAATGCTTTGGCAGCCATTAAACTGACTTGCAGCCTACAGCTTGGGATGATTCAATTTTCTTTGACCCATCTCTACATTGCTTGTAGATCTTTGCTATCCTTGCTTTACTCTGGATACATTTCAGTTTGTCACTGTCCTTATTAAAATACGGTGCTCAGAAATAGTAGACTCTTAATGAAGCCAAACCAAGGTTGAACACGGGATATATATTGCCTTCCATGTTCTAGATGCTGTATATTCGTGCAGCCTAAAATCAGATTAACTTTTTTTGACTGACATAGAATGCTAATAGTTCACTAAAAGTTCTAGATTTTCTTTCACATAAACAGGTGACTGGCCTTGTCTTTTTAACCTTCTATTTTGGTAGTTAGTTTTGTTTAGTTCTAACATAGGAATTTACACTTATCCTAATTATATCTTTATGTTGGCTTCAATTCAGAAAAGTCCCCTTGGAAGCTTCTGTCATCTGCAAACATTCCATCTACAAATTATGCTTCACTAACATCTTTGATGGGACTTAAAAATATAAGTTGAATGGAACAAAGTTAGATAGCCTTGATGGCATTCTAACCTCTCTCTAAGTTGTCGTCAACTTCTTAAGAGATAGTTATTAATAAACTGACAAAATAATTTGTCCAAGAATATTCTTAAAAATGTAGATAGTTGTTTAGAGAATCAATTGCAAGCAACTGTGGTCTGACTGTGTAGTAACAAAGCAGCTGATAGAGCAAATTACGCATGCAAAGACTTGTCAATCAAGGCCTTCTGTTTGTGCTACATTTCAGTACGTGAGGGATCTATGATTCCTTCTCATTTGCTGAAATTCTTTGCACCAATATGTATATGTATATATATATATATATATATATATATATATATATATATATATATATATATATATATATATGTATGTATGTATGTATATATATATGTATATGCTCTGTACATAAACATGTTTGAAAGAGAATAACATTTATAGAATTATCTACTAGTTGCCAGTCATTACACTAAGCACTTTTACAAATATGATCTCGTTATCCTCATAACACAATAGTACTCTACGAGGGTGGTACATGTTATTATAATCCCCATTTTACAGCTGAAAAACTTGAGGCAAATAGCAGTTAAGTGAAAGTGATTTGCCAAGGGTCACATAGTTAGTAAGTATTTGACATGAGATTTGAACTCAGGCCCAGTGCTCTATCGAAAGCACAACTAGCAACCTCCATGCTGGTACAAGTATTCTATTGGCCATCTTGCTTTTGCACAGGCAAACTAGAAAGTATTGGCGTCTCAGATTTATTTAACTCCCTAATTTTCCTTAAAGTTCAGATAAAGAGCAATCTCCTACCCCAAGCCTTTTCTGATCCTTCCCTTTTCCCTGTCTCCATCCGTGTTAGTAGAGCCCTATAGCCTAAAAATGAATTTGTACTTACTTTGTATATATTTTTCTATGATCTTATCTGTATATGTTTTGCTTCTGCTAATAGAATATGAGCTACTCAAGATCAAGGAAGGATTATTTTTCATTTTGTCTTTGCATTCCCAGAATCTAACATACTGCCTGGCCCATTGCCATTGCTTAAGAAACGCTTGTTGAATTTATGCAAATTGACCTCTGCATTAAGTCTTAGAGATGTTCCTGAAACTCAGAGAGTGGCCATAGTCATACAACTCAAGGATATAAGGGGTGAGAATTGAACCCATCTCCCTGATTTCATGTCTAGAGCTGTCTCTCATACCGTGCAATCTCTGAGATTTTTCAGAATCCTTCCATAGAGTAGATGGCACATAATAAAAGGACAGCTTGGGGAATTCTCTCAAAGTTTGTTCCTTATTTGAAGAGATTTACATAGTAATACAATTTGCAGAAGTGTAAAATTAACTGAAATATATGACAAAAAAACATATTTTCAGTCTGCAAATCTGTTTTTCTTCAGGCCAATATCACAGGCAGGATATTGCCTGTCTCACAGCTTGAGAATTAAAGAAAACTTCAAAACCTTGCCTAGTTGCAAGGTGGGATGTGAACTCCACATTCATTAGCCCACTGAGATGCTTTGAACAGAAGACCAGTCTCAGGCAGCAACAGAAGCATGCCCTAAAGAGCCCACAATGGAGTGGACTTCATGCAAGCTGATTCCCTATTAGTTCAGTGTTGGAATAGATGAGACATTTAAGTCATTCAATAGTTAACAAAACAAGTTTAATGCAGATATAGCATAGAAAGGATATTTGAGGAGGATACTGCAAGGTCTAGCCTCAGTAGACTTGGCCCCGTATCTTCTAATTATAAAGCATCTGAAGAGCAGGGTACGGTGTCCAGCTCCTTCTGGCTGGATCTTTTTTTAAATCCCTTTTAATTACTGAGGAAACCACAATAACTATGGCCAGAGGAATCATAGCTTGAGCCTCAAGTCATTGGACCTATCAAAAGATAGGCCTTTCAAAAGATAGACCAACTCATTTGGATGGATATTGGTACGGGAAAACTTGAAAAATAGAAATGTCCAATTGCAAAGTCATTCTTGTATCCCAGAAAAGAGTAATTCATGAGATGAGGAATGACTTGGAAAAGTTTTATTCTTCTACAAATGGAAACATAGAAAAGAATGACCTGGGATGTGTTTGGGTAGGGGAGGGGGAAGAGGAGGGATTCATGATTAAGTTCTTCAACAGAAAATCCTGCCTTTATCAGAATACTGGACTGAATATTGTGCTGGAAAGGACATAAAATCTCATTCCTGCTTCTCAAGAAAATGGACAGATTCTCAGGCCAGACCCAAGCAAGAGTGTCCTCTCTTTGTTCTCCTCCATTCTTTTTAGATACTCCCTTCCCCTTCACATCCAGGAACTTATCTGTTTCATACATGTGGAATCTTGTTCTCATTTGGTTGTCAATGTATGCCTGCTTGATTTGTTAACTGATAAGGAAAACATTGACTAACAAGGCTCTAAGTGTTGAGGTTCAGGGGTGCTGGGGACCCCAAAATATTGACATGCTGGGTCCGACTCAAATGAATTTGACTGAAGCCTTCTTAAAGCCAAAGAAAAGCAAAGTTTATTAAAGATTTGCCATATCAGATTGACTCTTAAGGAGCCTAAGCATTTGTAATGCTTGTATTCACAAGTGGGCCAGATAGAATCTCAGCTAGACACATTTTGAGCTGGATTGATCTGAGCGCCTTCATGGAGGCAAGATAGAATTTAAATACAAAAAAGACTATAGGAGGGATCTGGGGGTGATCTGGTAGTCTAGGGTGATGGGAGGAGGGGTTTAGAGAGGGTCTTGAGGAGAAGTCCAAGGATGACCTCAATGGGAATAAGGTGACTGGTCAAGGATTGGAAGCACTTGGAGGTAATCAGGAGATATCAGACAATGGAGGGCCTGGGCTAGAAGCAGGTATCTCCAGGTAGTCTGGGGTCCCAGGGATGGTCTTGATAGATAAAACCCAGGGAGGATCCTGATGGGAGTGGCTGGTAATAGGATCAAAGGGTGGGGAGTGCATCAGAGACCTGAGCACAGTGATAATGAAAAGCTCATGGGTTTCCAGAGACTGCCAGATCAAATGGGAAGATGAGATTTGAGTAAGAAAGTCCAGATCAAATGGGAAAACCCAGGGTAGCTCAAGGAAGCCCCCAGAGTCTGAACCCTATCACAAGTAGCAACTTGGGAGTGGAGGTGTTGAGGTCTGTGTTGTGATGGGGAACCCCAAAATATGACACGCCGGATCTTGCTGGAATGAATTCGACACAAACCTTCTTAAAGCCAAAGAAAAACAAAGTTTATTAAAGATTCACCATATTGGATTGACTCTTAAAGAGTCTAAGCATTTGTAATGCTTGTATTAACAAGCAGGCCAGATAGAATCTCAGCTAGACAGAGTCTGAGCTGAATTGAATCTGAGCACCTTCATGGAGGCTAGATGGAATTTAAATACAGCAAAGATTGAGGGAAGAATCCAGGTGTTCCCAAGTAGTCTGGGATCCCAGGGATGGTCTTGATACATTAAATTCAGGGAGAATCCTGATCAGACTGACTGGTAATAGGATCAAAGGGAGGAATATCAAAAGAATGCTAAATAGAAGATAGGGAGTATCTGGGCTGGGAGAAATGGAAAGGGAATCCAAGGAGCACCCAGACTTTCTGGGGGCCCTTCAGACAAACGGGATAAAAGCCCTCCTGATCCAAGGAAAAAAGGTCTTGTCTTGGGCTTATACCTCATCAGAGATAGAGGCTTGACTAGTGATTCATTGATATAAAGGAATGCTGATTGAGGAAACTCCCTCAAACAAAAACAGGAAAGTATCTTTTCTGCAACTTATAATTTCAGACTGTTTTAAGAAGTTGAGTAACTTGCCTAGGGTCATACATCAAGTCTGTGGAACTAGAAACCAGGTCTCTGTGGCTTCAAGGCTAACTATTCACAACATCATGCTGAACATTATTAGCTATAGTTGTACTGCTCATCTTTTTTTGATAGAGATAAGATTAAAAGTCTTTGGAAATGCATATCCCCTGACATTAGCCCTTTAAAGGCAGCTAGCAGTCACAGCACATTAAGTGCTAGACTTGGTGTAATGCTAATTAGAGAGTTAAAGATCTTCCCCACCCATGGATGGCCTTGCCTAAGAGAAGCTTGATTAGGGGAGGCACAGTTTTCATCAACTTCTAATGTTGGTTCTCAAGGGTTGTGATGCCCTTTGGCTCTGAAAAGCATATAAATATCTTGAAGGGAGGTTTTGTTTTGGGGCTTACTCATTGGAAGTGTTTGTTTGGTGGGAAGAGACTCTAGGCAGCTGGTAAGGAGTATGCCCTCCCCTCCCCCTTCCCCTCCCCTCCCCCTCCCCTCCCCTTCCTTCCCCACCCCCCCACCCACACCAAAAAAAACCCACAGATGTTGGTGCTTTTCTCTCTTGTAACTATGTATGTATGGCCAGACAGTTATCTATCTGTTGATCCATGATATATGTATTGTCTATGGTCAAACAGTTGGCAGCCCTGTCTGTTGGTCTTTATTTCCTCTGTATTTTCTCTGAAGTTCAGGGTGCTGACTTTTTCTCCTGAACTAAGTGAATGAATAAAGTGTGTGATGTGATGATTGCTGTGCTTGATTAAAGTGATTATTGACCCCTCAAAAGCTGCCTTTCCTTTTAGAAAAGTAGATCTAAGAACCTGTGATAGCAGGCCCTCCTCTGTATGCTGGGATGCTTGTTTTCGCATTTGATTTCAGAAAGACCTGAATTCACATCCTACAACAGAGACTAGCTGTATGACCCTGGGAAAGTCACTTAATCTTTTTGTGGCTCAATTTCTTTATCTGTAATATGGGATAATAATAATTCTCAGGGTTATTCATGAGGGTCAAATGTGAGAATAGGAAAAATGCTTTGCAAACCTTAACATGCTATATAAAAGTAAGCTATAGTTATTACTGTCATAATATTTAGTATTCTGTAGACCATTACACAAGTGGCTCAAATAACTATATTTCAAAGCTGAATTATAAGATCACTGGAACAACTTTTAGATATCTCTAGTAACAGGCTGGATGATGGTGATGATATGTACCTCATTCTGTTCCTATATGATTTTGATTTTTTTCTTTGATGTCTCTGTATTTAAAAAAAAGAAAAAAAATTCTATTCCACATAACCTGGAGATTGAGTATTTTTGTATGGAAAAGCCTATTAAAATATTGTTTTAAAATTTTTGTAAACCAATCTTATATTTATTCAGTTGTGAAGAAGAAATAGCTCTGTGTGACATAATGTTCTCATTTCAGGTCAGTTAATTTGATGAATTCCTGCAGATATTTTAAGACCTACATACCACTTTGGGTGTTTACCATCTGGGAATTTACCAGAGATAGTGAGTTTTTGTTGTGTATTTCTCACCACCAGGTAATATCTTCCTTAGTATTAGGTAAATGCTAAAATTTTCCAACCTGCAATGAAAAATTGACTGGTTTCTATTGTTTCCTTGCATAGTCTTCATTGACCAAAAAGCTCAGGCTTCTTAAGGCCAACCTCTCTTTAATTCTAACGATGTGTTGAGTAAAATGCAATACCAGAGAAACTGAGACACGTTTCTCCAAACGACATCAATTTATTAAGAGCTGCACATATGGTTATTAATAAAATGGGTCATACTGGCCCCCTCAGTCCTATCATCTGCTGATAAGAAAGGAAGAATACCTCTTTACTGAGATTTAGGAAAGGAGAAATTCTGAGTGGTTGGGGAATGTCAGAATTGATTACATTTGGGTAAGGTGTGTTGGCCTTCAGGTGAAGATGATCACAATGCTCTGACAATTTATTAATTGTTAATTACTGTATGTGATTCCTCTACCTCTTGTAATTTTGACTAGGAGACCAAAACCACAAGATTTGATCCCCATTGCAGGGGATCAAACTTCCCCTAATTTCACAAGGAAAGACAGTAGTAGAAGAATTGCCTTTTGGGAGTAAGCTGATGGTTAGCTTAGTCTAAGCTACTTTTTTTTTATAGACAATAAACAGAGATCTCAGGATAAACTACTTAGCAAGCAAATGTCCCAGGGGCTAGTTTCAGGAGTGATCATATCATCCCATTTCAACCACTCAAAGTAGAAGAGACCAGCATTTTTGAGTGTAGTATGTCTAGCCAGGTGCTAATCATTCATAAAATCAATGCAGCATGAAATCAATTACACTATTAAATCAATACAGTAAAAATCAGAGGAAATATTAATTTCTATCTTTGTACAGTAGTGATGACTTGACCCTGAGTTGTCAAAATACCTCTTTTTCCACAACCAGATCTGCATGACTCACACATTTCTCAAATATACTTTGACATATTATTGGATGAATTCATATGGATATTGTCTTTTTTATTCTACCCTTACAACATAGGCATTTCATGGGCCACATGTGGAAGGAAACACTTTTCAATTACATTTAAAAATACAATGACATGTATCTACTATGAGCTTTTTCTATTGCTATGTGAAGTAATTTCTGTATTTGTGTAACATTTAGTAAAGTACTTCTATAGTTTTTTGGACTATTTTATTAGATCTTTTGATAACAGGTATCAAATCTTAGATGTTTAGAAGGGGTGCCTTCTGGGGGTAGCATGGTAGAGTGAGATCACTGTCTTCAATTATTTAAAGAGCTGTCATGTGGAAGAACAATTAGTTATACACTCTTAGGTCCACAGATCTGCTATAGCCAGCTCTATCCAGCTCAAAAGAGCCAATTTTAAAAATTTTAGTGTAAGCAATTTATGTCTCAGAAATCAGTGAACACTTCAAATTGGGGCATGATTTATTGTTTTGTTGACTGTCTAGACTTAAGAAAGTAATGGAAGAAATGTTACTAATGCAGATTTAAATTCAAAGTGTGTCCTGTATATTTGGGTTTTTTTAAATCTTTTTAGAGAGTTAGTGGTTAAACATTTACCAACATTCCCCCAGTGGGACTACTGGGTAAGAGATATAGACAGCATAATTTCAGTTTGATGGAAGAATAAACTTCCTAATAATTAGGTATTTCTTTAAAGTGACAAAAAATAAAATAGGTCACATGTATAAGTAATATGCTTCTCATAAAGCCTTTTGCAGTATTCTTAGAAAAGATTCCTGTTATTGGACTAGATAATATCAGTAATTGTGCTCGGTCCTGAAATTTCATGATTCTCTAGGGTATTTGTGGGTGGGATTGAGAACATCCTGGCCACCACCTAAACCAGTTTTTGACCAATGGACATTGACAGGTATGCAAAGAAGCACAGCTACATATTCAGGGAGAAAGAGGAAGGAAGCACCCGGCAGGCTAAACCACCATTAGTCTTTTTCTTTCAATCCTGATGGAGGCAGCCCAGAACACAACAGCCTGGGAATGTAGGGAAACAGCCCTGATTTCAGGGCTTGACCTTTATTGTAATTACACAAAAGGAAGGTTTTGTAGAGACCCACGTGACAACTTCCTCTGAAAGCTGTACACATTTTGTCTTGACTTCTTAACGGTCACAGATATAGAAAATCCAGAGGGTTAAAAAAAAATCTTGCCCCCAATATCCTTGGCAATTTCTAATTGTTCATTCTCAGAAACGGATATAGCTTTACCAACAGAGACGTCATTCCCACTTGCTTTGTTGCTTGAAGGACCACTTGGTCTTTCCATCTGCCCTGTAGCTTACCACTCCTATATGTTTTGTCTTTCCCTATTTGCATGTGAGCTCTTTGATAAAAGGGAACGTCTCATTTTATATCTATGTTCATAGGGCTTAGCAGTGGAATTGGCACATAGAGTGGATAGATAGATAGACAGATAGACAGATGATAGACAGATAGATAGACAGATAGATAGATAGACAGATGATAGATAGACAGATAGATAGATAGATAGATAGACAGACAGACAGACAGACAGACAGACAGACAGATAGATAGATAGATAGATAGATAGATAGATAGATAGATAGATAGATAGATGGATGGATGGATAGATGGATATATAGATAGACAGACAGACAGACAGATAGACAGATAGATGATAGTTAGAATGATAAAGGAAGATTGATAGATTTATTCCAATTTATATTTGATGAAAGCATTTAAACTTATTGACTAAAAAATCCCGGAAATTTGTATGTGCTTTCCTTCCTCCTTAAAAAATAAGTATCCTTCTTTTGTTAAAGAAACCTTGTATTAAATGTAGGTGTCAGAGGGTTTCTGCTATGGAGCCCTTGATCCTTGACTAGGCAAGTTTTCATGGCCTATATATCTCCCACCTATCAGTTAGTTACAACAGTTCAACATCAATTCTCAGTTCAATTTTCATCTGCTGCTACCCCTTGGTGATATGTCTATGTAAGAACAGCAATGGATGGTGCCATGGGTACTTGTCCCTGGGGGCAATCATCTCTTTAAACACCTCAATGGAAATCAGCTGGTGCCAAGATTTCATTTCTAGCAGCAGGAATTGGATGTGAACCAATTACCTTGATGGGAAAGTTCCATTGCCAAGGCTCTCAGCTGTATGGCCCCTTCAGGAGAAAAGTTAACTTAATTAGTTCTCAAGGCAACTTCAAAGTCTCAGGTTGTTGGTTTTTTTTTTTTTCAATTCTCTCTCTCTGTCTCTGTCTTTGTCTCTGTCACTGTTCCACAATTTTATGCTAATGCATTTCACCATGCTTGAAAAATATCTCCAAAAAGTAAATTATCGCTTCTCTCTCCTTGCAATTGATTTATCTTGCTTTCCTTAAAACAACTTGTATAAAATTCTTTTGAACCCCTATCAGGATCAAACATCAAACTACTTCTGTGCTACTGTTAATTTTTTCCCCCAGTATATACTTTTCTCCTTTTGTAGTAGAATGAATTGTGTGTTAACATAAGGAGTTCCAAGAAATCAAAAAGGATAGGAACAATGATAAAAAAAAAATGCCCACTTATATTAATGACTTTTATGGCATCAAAACTTTCATAGATTGTTTTGCATGCACAGACTCATTTTATCTTCACTAAAACATGGAAGTATAGACACCTTATCAACACTGGAAAAAATATAGAAACTGAGATTAAAAAGGTAAAGTGACTTGCGTACAGTCACATGGCTGTCAAATACAGTCTAATTTCAAATTCTTGCATTCTGAATCAAAGTGAGAGACTCTGTCCAAAATATTAGGTCATTTGCTTCCCTTTTTAGACATTTTATTGTTCCAAAAGTAGCAGCTTGAGAAATCATTTCAAGAATCGGAGAGTGTGAGATGCCATTAACATCATAGGATATTATGTTATCTAAAAATATAGAATGTTGAAGCTGAAAGAAAACCTTTAAATAAAGCATGTAAGTTTTGCAAATGATGTTAAACCATAGACATCTAAAGCTACCAAAGACCATAGTCGGTTTTAAATTGAATGCTCCTCATTTTGCAGATGAGGGAACTGAGGCCACAGAGGAAAATTCAGCTACCTAAGATTCCACAGTGTAAGAAAAATACAAGATTTAATTCTCCTTGCAGCAGAGACTGATTTATCCTATGGGGGTTATTCCATGCAGCATGCATCCAGAGTTGTAGGAATTCAAAGGACTCATTTTGGGGATCTTTGGGGAATGACAAACTGCTTGTAACTGCAACTTGAGGGCACAAACCTAAAAGTACTTGGCTTTTTAGTAAGGTATGACAAACTTTGCGTGGTCTTGGATTGAATAGTAGATTAACTCGATGTGGGAACAATTGAGCAGAGAATTCAGACACAATGCAGTGCATAAGTAAAATGTCTAATGACATTTCCTAATAAACTATTTCCTTTTATGACGGAGTGTATTAACCTCCCATCAGACTGTAAGTCATTGTGATTTGTTACTGAATTTTATTATTTTCTGTTTGTTTGATGTTGGTTTGCTCTTGTTAAAAAGTATGTGAGTGCCCTGTGCTTGGCATTCTTTTTAGATCTAGGAACACATTGCCCAATGAATGATCCATATGGCACAATGAGTGCACCTTCCCCTACCCCTCCCTTTTGCAGTGAGACTGTACTTAGGAAGTATAGCTGAAATTGCTCTCTGGGTTCTGAAAGGAGGATGTAAGCCAAAAAATGTGAATAATGGGAGCACCTTTTGTTATAGGCAGGTTCTCCCAGAACTATCTCAGTCAAATAGATAGACAAGGTAGAATATAGGTTGTGTTCAATGTACAGTCCCTCTAATGGATCACATATTTGTTGCTCAGAGTTAGTTTCTCATTTTTAGTTCAGTACTGTATTCATGCTATTTCCACTTTCTTTTTCCTAAGTTGAATAATTCAAGTATTTTATGTTTGACCTTATAAAATAAGAAAAGACATTTTCTGTTTAGGAACGGAGTAGCAAAAATGAATCTTAAATGAGTTTCTTGCCATCAGTTGAATCATGAATTATTGACCTATGGAAAAAAATAAAAATAATTAATAGATAAAGCAGAAAGTGTTTTAAAAAATCATCATGTATACAAAAAAAAAATCTAAATAAGCCAAAATTTTCATTGTTTCTTTATCTGTTTCAAAGATTAGATCAGGGAGTAGAAGAGCTTTTGTTCTACATCTTTTTTTCTTTCTTTTTTCTTTACTGTGACTGAAACATGTGTTTGCAAATTATTCCTTTGTATTTACACTATTAAAACCCCTAGATGGGAATTCTTGAAATTGAAATAATAAGCAATACTAATGGAATGAAAACTCATATTTTTCGAGATGTTTTCTTAAACTTCTTAGTGATTGGCTAGAGCAATGTTTCAAATCTGCCATCCTTTTTATCACCCCTTTCTTTCCCTTATCCCCTTCCCCACCCAATTCCCTCTCAGGTAATGAAAATTTCTATTACCAATTACACACACACACACACACACACACACATGCACACATACACCTATGTATATATTTCCATTTTTAACCAATTTGGATGTGAGTGAGGTTCAAGAATTGCCTGCATTTTTCTGATCCTCTGTAAAAGTTCTTCCTTGTGTACCTTTTCTATGTGAGGTTGTTTTTTCCCATTCTTCTCCTCTCTTTCTTCTTTTTCCAGGGCATCCCTTTTTCTCACTTACCTATTTTCTTCCACATCATCCCAACATAATCAAATCACTCCCACATCCCTTTTCTATGTAGGGGTGCCCTAATAATGATAAAGTTCTTAGAAGTTACATGTATCATCCTCATATATAGAGTTTAACCTGAGTCTCTTTTAATTTCTCTTCCATGTTTACATTTTTATACTTCTCTTGAGTAATATTTGAAAGTAAATCCAGCTCTTGTTTTATCATCATGTATTCTTGACAAATCCCTATTTAATTAAATATTCATTTTTTTCCTTGAAGAATTATATTCATGTTTGCAGAGAAGGTGATAGTTGCTTATAATCCCAGCTCTTTTGCCTTTTAGAATATAATAGTCCAGGTTCTCTGCTCCTTTAATGTAGTAGCTACTAAATCTTGTGTGAACCTGACTGGGATTCCATGGTATTTTATTGTTTCTTTTTGACTACTTGTAGTATTTTCTTTTTGACTTGAGAGCTCTAGATTTTGTCCATAATATTCATGGGAGTTTTGATTTTGGAACCTCTTTCAGATGGTGACTGGTGGATTTTTAAAATTTTAACTTCTGGTTGTAAGATATTAAAGCAGTTTTCCTTGATAATTTCTTGAAATATTATGACTAAGTTCTTTCTTTGCTCATGGCTTTCAGGTAGGTCAATAATTCTTAAATGATCTCTCCTCAATCTGTTTTCCTATTAAGTTGTTTTTCCAATGAAATATTTAACATTTTATTTTACTTTTTCCAATCTTTAGATTTTGTTTTATTATTTTTTGGTATTTCATGGTATCATTAGCTTCCACTTGCCTAATTATAATTTTTAAGAAATTCTTCTTTTTTCACTGAGCTTTTGTACTTATTTTTTTTTTCATTTTGCCATATCAGCTTTTTAGTATATGGTGTTTATCAGGAAATTTTTTAGTTCTTCTTTCATTTGAATAATTCTATTTTTAAGGTATTATTTTCTTTAGTGCTTTTGTGCCTCTTTTACAAAACTATTGTATTTTCTTCATTTGTTTTTATTTTCACTTAATATTCTTTCACTACTTTCATTTGATTTTGAAAATAAATTGTCACTGTTTTAGGAATAATTTTCAGACTTGTGTACAATTATTGTTTTGTTTTCTTTTTTTCCCTTTAAGGCTTTGATTGCAGCTGTTTTGATTTCATTGTCTTATGAGTTTGTGACTTGATCTTCTTTGTCATTGTTGTGGTCAGGTTATTTTTTATTGCTGTTTGCACATTTTTTAGCCTATTTCTTGATTTTGACCTTTATGTTAAAACTGCACTCTGTTTCCAGCACAGAATTTGGGCTGCTTTCCATTGTTGTTTTAGAGCTTGTTTGGTGGGTTCAGAAATTTTTTAGTGCTTCCATGGAGGTGTGATCTGGGGAGAGGTGTGCTCACTGCTTTCCTCATCCATACTCTGATCCCTTCCTATGAAACCCCACCCCCCAACTCAACCCTTGGGATTGTAATTAATATTTTTATTGGTTGTGTATTACAACTAAGATAATATGTAAACCCCTTCATTTGATCATTTACTCTTACATATGAATTTTCTTGTTATTTTATCTAATTCATTAAAAAAATATTACTGGCATATCATCATCTTTGCTGTATTAGATCAACTTCACCATGAATATTGCATATCTTTCCAAATGTTGAAAGTTTCTTTTAAAAAAATCTTATAATTTTTGTTCTTTTGTTACTGGTCTAAACAAACAAAATTGAAGTATAATATGTATCAATGGTATTTAAAATGTCATCTGTCTTCCTATGATGCTTGTCTTAAAATGAACATTTATACAAACACTCATGATGCTATGGACATATTTTATACCTTATTCACTTGTGTAAGTTAGTTTTTACTGTAAGTAAGGTTTTTTCTTAATCCTCTGGAGTTTTCTAAATAATTCTTTATATCCTCATCACACACATGCATGTGTGCACAGACACAGACACACACACACACACACACACACACACACACACACACACACACACACACCCTAGCAATTTAACATCTTCTTTAACAATGCCAATTTCATTTCATTTCTTTGATCTCAACTTACTGTTATAGCTACCATTTCCAGTCCTATCCTGAATAACAATATTGTGTGGGTATATGTCTTCCCCCAACCTCCATTATTTTTAGTGGAGAATTATGGATTTCTTAATACATATAATGCTAACTCAATTTCAAGTAAGTAATTTTATGCGTATAAAGGTGAAGATCTAAATATTCCTCAATCTTTCAGTCTTTTTTTAAAAACTGAAATGTGTGCTGTATTTTGTCAAAGATTTTTTCTGCATCTATTGCTACATGCATGTGAGTCATAAGATCACATTTAAAGAGTTTCAGGAGACTTTGGAGACTTTACTCCAATCACTTCATTTTACAGATGAGGAAACTAGGTCTCGAGGCCAAAGAAATAGAAAGCACTAACAGTGGGATCTGAATCCAAGTTTAATGATTCTAATAGGAGTGGTCTTCACATTGTATAACGCTGCTTCAGTGTTAGTGCTGTTATTTGTATTTTATTTTGTTCAGCAAACATTTGTTAAATAGCTATGACTTGCTTTGTGATGATATGATTTCATACATCTTTAATGTGATATTAATTTCACAATACGAAACTATTCTTGTATTTCTAGATTATAAAACAAATTTAAGAGCAACAAATGTGTTTTATACATCACTGTGTTATGTTACCAATATTTTATTTTATGAGTTGAACCATTATTCACTAATGACATTAGTAAATACGTCTCTCTATCTTCTTTATCCTTTCTTGGCTTGAGAACCTAGGCTGTACTGTTCTCATAGAAAAAATTGAGTAGAATATTTTCTTTCTGTCTTTTTAAACAAAGAAAGAAAATTGCATATATTTGCATATATATATCTCCATACATACATATAGATATGAACGTGTATGTGTATGTAAACATACATATATATATAACAAAATCATAAAATCATTCTTCCTATTGAGGGGAAAAGATATTTGTCGTAACACGGAATGAGCAAGACAAATATAGCTTGCGATCTTCATTAGAGGTATCAAATGAACTGGCAGTCAGATTAAAGTGTAATTGGAAAATGTCTAAGAAAAAAATGCAGTACAATAGATAGTTAATTTGTAGTTTTCTAATCAATATGTAATAATAATTCCTATTTGAGTTTGATATCACTGATCATTTGGAGGAATATTCATCACTTGAGGAAATATCCAAATCAATAAGCTTATAGATCCAGTAGAGTATTTGAATATTGAATATGAATATTTTTGACTAACATAAGCATTGAGGGAGATTCATTTGTCTAAAATAATTACTTTAGTTGTATCTTATCGATGTTGATATACATTATTAATATTGCCATTTATGAAATATTGTTGTTGTCTCAATAATCAGATCTTTGCCTTTATCAATTTTGAAGAAAATATTTTAAATTAATATTTAGGCCAGCAATTTTGCTTAAATTTTCCTGATTAATATTTTATTTATCCTTAGTTATAAAACAAAATTGACTGTTTGCATTTAAGTTCTTTATTCCTTTCATAATGATTGAATATGTTACAATCCAAGAATATCTGAACTAAAAAAACCCATTTTATTAATTATCTCCATATATTTGAAAATACTGATTTCTCTTCAACACTTTTATAATTTTTGTAATTCTTTTCTCTCATATTTTGGTCTTCTTGAATTCCTTAAGTAGAATGTCGATATATTGAACAATTAATATTATTTTTTTATCTAACCCTTTTAATATTCCTGTTTATTTTTACTTTTACATTTGTTGCTATTTGGTCGAATGATTTTATTTAATAATGACTTGCTTTGTCAGTGATTCTTTAATCATGATGTAATAATTATAGAGCTCAGTTTCTAAATTTAATTCAACTTTATCTGAAATAATGATTGCTTTCTTATTTTCTGTGGTCAGTTGATACCTAATAAATGTTTTTCCAATCTCTTGCTTTAAGTCTCTTATCTTAGCTGTTTCTATGTCAGTCAATACATTATGGGTCATGTCTTATTTCTCTATTATGTAACATATTTCTTTATTATAGAGGAATTTGCTAATGTTCAAAGTTATATCGAATTTAGTTAACACTATAGCTTGGTCAGCTAAATTTTCTTGAAATAAACATTTACAAACTGATGCACTCAGACAGAGCTCTACATAGAAACACACACATGCATACACACACACAGTCACACATTTCTATTCTAGTTTTAGTAAACATACATACAGAATTATGTTCTTAAATTGCTTCTAATACCTCTATATATTTTTTCATTTTTTTTACCTGCCTACCTCTTCTTTCTGAGATAATAATGAAATTTGGATTGCATATTCCTCTGTCTTGCTCTGAGATGCCCACAATGACACAATTATTTTAGTTTTTATTTTGTTTTATTGCATTGCTAAATAAATACACATTATTTATCTATCACAACTCATAAATCTAGCTGTTACCTTTAATTGTTTATTAAAAAGACCTTACTACATAATTTTATTCTACAACAATGCCAAAACCTTTGTCATTCTGTAAACCCCCTCACGCTGATGCCTTTCTAGCCTTTAGATAACTTCAGATCAGAATAATACCCAAGTTTTTGTTTGTTTGTTTATTTTCTAGTGCAGTATTTTATTTGTTTTTACTAACCTTCTCAAGCCTTCCCAAGAGATCATTGTAGATCATGTTTTGATAGTTTTGTGTAATATTTCTATTGAATACATTTCTCCATACTGTCCTCTCATTTTTTTTGTCAAACCATAATAAACCACCTTTATGATTTTTTATTATCCCATTAAAGGGTTAAATGAAACTTCTTTTAATGTTCAGAGTTTAAACTCCATAAACAGAAATGATATCTATAACCAATGATCATCATTGACTTGCATAGCAAAGATAACAGACTAGTCTGATTTCTCTAGGGATTACCCTAGAGATTTTTGTTGTTGATTCATTTGTATAATTTAAGCCTGAAAAAAGTAGCTATAACTTTCTCATAGAAATTTTTTTTAATGCTTTGAACAATCAAAAACTTATTTTCTACCATCAAATAATATTAATAGGATATCTATGTAGTTTATTCTAGGATAAAACCTGATTTTCTTTGATTTTCAGTGAATCATATTCTGAATTTTTCTATCCTTCTATGTCTTTGATGAGTAATTCTCTGCATTTTAAAAATGAAGACCATTAGTAAGGTTAATTATTATTTTTTTTCTTTATCAATGAAGCTCTACTCTTTGACAATAATTTGACTGGATCAGTTAAAAACGGACTTAGCTCTCTTTCAGCAAGTAGTACTTTCTGTTGGTTTGTATTACCTATGTCTTATTTTCAACACTTTTGAGAGGAAAGTTTTTTGCACAATTTCCTAAGGGGGGAAAAATGTATTTTCAATGCATCCTTTGGGGAATTTGATGACTCATAAATGGCCTGAACTCTATCCTCTCATTTTCTCATCTTTGATTGTAAATCTTTTAAGCCTCCTTCCAGTTGAGTTGTCTTTTCATCTTATTTTCCAGTTTGTCCTTTCATTTCTGTGGATTTTCCTTCTAGCAAAACAATTTTATCTCTCAGTGATTCCATATTTTTATTCAATATTTTGACTAGTCCTCCTCAACATTTTCTTGTATTATTCTCCTGTTGATGTATCTCTTTGTAGAGAAAGTAGCTCCTCTTTCTTGTCCTCTAAACTTTTTTCCCCTAGTTTAATATCTTACTTGTTCCAGTTTTGAAGTTAATTAATTCATTTGTCCTTCTTATGACTTCATCCCCTTGTCTGCTGATTTGTAATGTTTATGTACTTTCTAGAGAGTTTTTCTCTATTTAATTTATTTTTTCTTTAGCTTTGTTTTTAGTGATCTGAGGGGTTAAATTTACTTCAGGTTCTGTGGTTACTTTCATCTCCATTACGTCCTTTTAATGTTTGGTTATTTCCATATCCATCCTCATCTAGAAGTCAAGGCAGCTAAGTTTATTCGTTATTACTCATTTCTCCATGATACTTTCTTATACTATTCCATAGTTAGGATTCTTTTGGAGATGTCAAGTTTGGAACTCTAACCATTTAAAATATAATTTGGAAATATTTAACAAAATGAATAAAATAAAATGCAACCTAGTTAAAATTAATACATTGGTTTTAAAGTCAATATGCTGTCAAAGAGAAACATTTCCATTTGAGTTTGATATCATTGACATAGATGGCTGCTAAAGTTCATTTCAAATCTCAAATTCTATGATTTGTTTATATAATTTGAAGGTTTTCTTTTCTCTATGCTATATATATTGACATGAAAGGGTGTAAAGCAATAAATATTTTGATTCACTTCTCTATCCTTCATATATGACAGTTATAGATCCATTACAGATGCCATAAATATTTGAGTTGAATTACTTCAACACTGTCTTCTGTAACATCTGTTTGCTGTTGTTGTTGCCATCACTGTTTTCCCCCTCCCCTGGAGACTTTTCTCATTGCTCTGATACTGATTTTGAGTGCTCTCTTGATTAGATTGTGCAAGGTTTTTGTCCAGTACATTTCTTACAATTTTAATGAAATATATATTCCATACAAGGAATTTTTCATTCTGGTATTGTAAAACATAGCCCAGAAAAACAAATTCTTATTGGCACCATCTTGCTACCCAGCTGTTCAATTCTCATGCCATCCTGTCATTTCCAAAGTCATGACCTTTAACAAAAAGAAAAGAGGAGAATACCACATGCTCATCCTTCAAGTCCTTCAATGACATATCTAGTATTCTCAATTGATCAGAAATACATTAGAGGTTGCCTATTCTAGTATCATGCATTGCAATACACTTAAGAATATGTGAAGAGACTTGAAACAGACAGAAAGAACATATGTGTTGAAAGAAAGAGTAGGTTATAATTTTAAGGGAAAGAGGAGGAAGAATGAATAAATGACACAGTGAAATATGAATTTAGAGAAGAAACATTTAATATGAGTAATCTAGTGAGGAATGGATTGCAGTATAATCTGTAGATTATATGGTATTTTAGAACACGAAGAGTCACAGATTTTTAGAGTTGGAGGCATTCTCAGAAACCAACTAATCTGATCTTTATCTCAACTGGAATCCCATTTACAACATCCTTAACCACTGCAATAATGGCATGTATAAAAGATCTATTATGTGCCAGACACTGTGCAGTGTACTTAACACCTTATCTCGTTTGATCTGTATAACAACCTGTGTTATAGGTACTATTTTTATCCATATTTTATAGTTGAGGAAAATTAGGCCAACAGAGTGTTAAATAATATATCTGAGGTCATACAGCTCTAGTAAGTGCCTAAGGCTGCATTTAATCTCAGATGTTCTTAACTGAAGTCTAACACTTTATTTATTGCACCACATAGTTGTCTCTTAACAAGGGATTATCCAACTTTTATTCAAAGACTTTGAGTAATGGAAAAGATACACACCCTCTCCTATGGCAATCCATTCCATTTTTTAACAGATCTACTTGTTAACCAGTTTTGTCTTATGTCACACCAAAACTTTCCCTCTTCAACTTTTGCCCATTCCTTCTCTATCTGGCTTCTAAGGCCAAGCAGACCAAGTCTTCTTCCATTTTCCACATGACAGCTCTTCAAATCCTTAAAGACAAGTGATATTCTAGTTCAACTATCTCATTTCACAGATGAGAAAACTAAGTCATAAAGAGTTTAAGAGATTTGCCCAAGGACAAACTACAAGTTAGTAAGAGATGGAATTGAATCATGGGGCACCTGACTCAGACCACCAGCAACCACTAATAAGATCGTAATATAATAACTCATAGATTTAAATTTTGAAGGGACCTTAGAGGCCATGTATTCCTCTACACACTTCTGGCACACACATTTATCATATTGTGAAAGGAAGGCACAGAGAGGTTAAGTGATTTGCCCATAAGTAGAAGAATAGTAAATGCTGACATTTAGCTGGAATTTGGACTCGAAACCTGTTATTCCAAATCTGGTATTCTTTCCACTGCAACACACTGTCTCTCCTTTACTCAGCATATTGTCTCAACGTATTGATGGCATGGGATATATGATTGAAAAGCAGCAAAGGAACAATATAAAAATCGTTAACTTCAAGGTTTGCTAAACACTTTACATATATTATCTCATTTGGTCCTCATAACAAGCTTGGGAGGTAGGTGCTATTATTTATTCCCATTTTAAAGATGAGGAAACTCAGACAAATAGAGGTTAGGTGACTTGTCCAGGATGACAGAGGTGTCTGTGGCAGGATTTGAACTGAAGTCTTTCTGACTCTAGGTCTAGCGATTAATCTGTTATAACCATTGTGCAACTTATCTGCCATATAATCAAGTCAAAGAAGCAAACTGAGTGAAAATGAAGGATTAAACCATATGTCAACTTGGCATATACCTGCACAGAAATCATGAACTAAAGTGCAAACATGATAAAAACCTCTTCACTAGACATTTGAGTAAGGTAAAATCCATTGATTTTCCAGGTGTGATTGCAGTCTTTGGCTGTCTGTATTCTCATTTCTCCCACCCCTCCCAACCAGAAAAGGGCTGAGTTGAAATCCTCACTCATGACAATGACTATCTCCTGGGCCAGTTCAGGGTAGAGCTTTGCATTCTACAGTTATCCCTTTCAAATCATTACTTTCCCCATTATGGTTCTGATATATGTCAGATTGGCATAAAAAATTTAAATGGGAATTTGTGGGGAGTTTTCCAGAAATCACAGGTGATGCACAAAGGCCAGCAGATAACATAGAAAAAGTTTAGAAACCTGGAATTGCATAAAATATGTGTATAATAATATATAATGTCAACCCAAATTTTACAGTAAGGTTGCAAACACCCCATTAAAAAAAAAAAAGAAAAAATTCAGACTTCTTTTCTGGTATGAAGGCAGAGCTAAAAATCTACATGAATTTTCCAGAACTCCAGGGCACCACTATGCCCCTATTGCCTGCCATGTGGAAGGAATTAGTATAGTACCCTGCCTTTATTCTTCCCTTTACCTCCTCCTTTTTCTTCTGAAACTGAGGGGAAGGGCAGTAATCCACCATGACTAGTTATCACACTAGAAATTATAATAGATTATAATCTAGAAACAAGGAGAAACTTCAGCCTTCAAGATCAGCCTTTTTAATGAAATTTATGTTATTATAAAACTAAAATAAAATTAATGTTAGCTTATTATTGCCCTAGGTATGTGTTTTTGCTGTTGTTTTTTAATAAACACTAATCCTAGAAAATAAAGTCCCAGTATTTTCACTCTGGGGAGCTGTAGCACCTCTGATCTTATACTGCTGTATGTTCTACACACATTTTAAATTATAAATCATGAATTATACTTGTATGAAATTAGTTCATATGGAGTCAATCAGAATGTATATCTATGTATGTCTATATCATCTTTCTACCTATATTTATATCTGTATGTATGTATCAGTATATATTTTATTGTTGCTATTTAGTCTATTTCAGTCTTGTCTGATTATTTATGACTCCGTTTGTGTTTTGTTTTTTGTTTTTTTTTTGGTAAAGGTACTAGAGCGATTTGTTATTTCCTTCTCTAGCACATTGTGTGGATGAGGAAACTAAGGCAAACAAGGTTAAGTGACTGGCCCAATATCACATGGTGACTAAGTATCTAAGGCTAGAATTGAACTCAGATCTTCCTGACTCCAGGCCTAGCGCTCTATCCACGGTGCCACCTAGATGCTATTTTAGTAATGTCAAAACATGTTTCAAAGCTTTTTGTTTGTTTATCTGGGTTTTTGTTGGGAAAGGAAGGAAAGGAAAGGAAAACGGAAAGGAGAAAGGAAAGTGAAAAGGAAAGGAAAGAAAAGGATTAAGGAAAGGATTATGGAAAGGAAAGAATAATGGAAAGAGGAGTATGGAAAGGGAAGGGAAGGAGTATGGAAAGGAAGGAAAAGTAGAAAGTCTGTTCTTTAGTTGAGACTTCTCGTTGAGTCCATGTAGTTAAATTTCTTGCTTTCCTCCCCACATATATCCTCTTTACAATTCTTTTATATTTAGAGTAAGAGAATCTGTTCAGAGCTGGTCTCTGCCATTTATTAGCTGTAGATGTGGAAAGATATTTCTATACCTGAAGGTGAGCAAAGCAACAGAGAGATACCAAAAGGAAGTGATGAAGTTAATGATGCTAAATGTAAGACAATGTTTATAGTCAACCAACTGCAGCCATGTGAATTGTAAAGAGTACAAGGTGATAAATTATTGATTCACAATCCCACAGCATCTATGTACTAGATTCTGAATCATTACTGAGTAAGTACCAAGCATCCGCCGCTTGGAGAATCAGCATCAAAGTAGCTTGGAAATGATTTAGAAAGTTGAAGAAAATTAAATGACCAGAATTTCAAAGGTCAATGAAGGCTTTAAGTGTTCACCCAGTATAGCAGGAGATGTTGTCTGGCTTCTTAGCTTCTACTTTACATCTCTCAGTAAAGAGTGGGCAATTTTCCCATGTAGTTAACAATTTTCAAACATTAGGCCTCTAACTCTAGTTACTTGTAGGGCATTTCTTACTCTATATCTTTCCATGCCATCAAATTCAACATCTCCAAAATTGTTTATCTTTTTTACTCCATTCTTTTTGTAGGGGCATCACTATATACTTACTCTCCTCTATTAAAAAGATTGGTATTATCTTTGGATTTCCCCCATCTCTCTTACCTATCATAATTAATAAGTTACCAAGTCCTATGGATTTGACTTTAGCAATATCCATCAAATGCATCCCTTACTGTCTATTCCCACAGCCAGGATGCTAATGCAGACCACATTAACCTTCTGACTGTCACAATGGCCTCTTAATAGATATCCGTATTTCTTTTTCTCTAATCCATCTAAGACACAGCTGTCAGATTGATTTTTTTTAAATTTTACACATATTTTTACTTTGAACTCAAATACAAAATGATTCATTCCCCTAAACATAGCACAACACAGAAAAGGGAAACCATGAATTTTCATTTAATAATGCTTGCTGTTTTTCAAAAACACATACTAAGTTCTAAAGCATATATCTAATCATGTCAGTCTTCTGATCAAAATTCTTCAGTGTTTCTCTTTATGCACCCAGGAAGGTTTCAATTACTTAGCCTTCCATTCAAGGCCATGCCCAATCTGCTACTATACAGAAGCTTTTCAGTCTTATCTCAATGCTACACCCCTCCAGTTATAGTCAGAATGAACTGCTTGCTGCCTCTTTATACAAATTGTGTTTTCTCTTTTGCATAGCGTTCCCAGTGCTTGGAATATAATTTCCCTCTACCTGCCTTCAACATTTGAAATGCTCCTCATCTTTTAAAGTGTTTTTCAAATGTCCTAAGAAACTTTTTTTCAATCTCCCCAGTTAGAAAGGATCCCACTCTCAACAAATAATAATTTTGTACTTGTTTCATATGTTGTATCAGTAAGCACCCCAACATACATGTGGGGGGGGGGGTTGCTATCACAGGTTCTTTGCTCTGCATTCATAAAAGGAAAGGCAACTTTTGGGTGGTTAACAATCACTTTAATCAAGCACATGTATTATTTCTTTAACCAAGCATATATATCATTCAGCTAATTCAGGGCAGTCAGCACCCTGAACTTCAAAGAAAATACAGAGAAATTAAAAATAAACAGACGTGGCTTCCTCTGCCTGAATTCAACAGACAGGACCAACTGTCTGACCATAGTTACCAGAGAGGGAAGCAGTGACATCTGGATTTTCAAAGCCAGGGAATTTCCTTTAGCAGCTTCCCAGAGTCCTCCTCTGGCCAACCAAACACTTCTAGTCAGTAAGCCCCTCTACTTGACCATAATTCAACAGACAGTCCAACTGTCTGAGCTTAGTTACCAGTAAAAACCTCACCCTCAGAGTATTTATACACTTTTTAGAGTGAAAGGACTCTGACCCAGTGCCTCAATAGAAAAAAAAAAACAAAAGGTACTTGGGACCCTCCTACAAAACAAGTCCTCTAATCAAGCTTCCCACAATGGGCAGCCCCATCAATGGGTGGGAAAGATCTTCTTTAATCACAGTACTCAATCAGAGGCACTTTTAGTAAAACAAAAACAGCAAAAGATCCTAATTTGATTGTCATCACATATATCTACATTGTACACTATCAATAAGAAAAACAGTCAGTCAAGATTTATGAAGTACCTCTTTTGGGCAAGGAACGGTGTTAAACACTGAAGACATACAGCCAAAAGAAAAAGAAAAACCTTTGCACTTAAGAATACTCAGGGGAAACCAATATACAGGTAAATGCAAAGTACATTGCATATACACAGCATGGGTTGGGGTGGGAGGCTAGGGTTAGGGTAAGCACTAGTAGCTAGGCAATAGGGGAAAGGTCTCAAGTAGTCCTTGAAGTAACACTAGAGTTGAACTGTGAAGGGAGCTAGGGATTCTAAGGGGCAGATAAAATACAGTACATTGGGGCCAGCCTACACAAAGGCAGAGAGATAGAAGATAGAATATTGTATATGAGGAACAGTAAAATAAATAATTTAGTTGAACTATAGTGTGTATGAAGGAGAAAAAATGTGTAATAGGTTCAAAAAGATAGGCCAAAAGTATATTTTTTATGAAAAACTTTAATGCTAAAAATGAAAGTTTGCATTTTGTCCTAAAGGTAATATGGAACTATTGGATCTCTGGGAGCAGAGGAGTCAGAGTGGTACTTTAGGTCATATGTTGGCATCTGTGAGCTTACCTGAAATGTTGAAGCAGTAGATCTGAAACATTATGCTCTCCTGGTCCAATATCTCTGTAGAATCTATAGATCAATTAGACTTCCTGGGTCAGGTCTTTTCTGAAGCTTAATTTCCAACTGTCAGCTCTACTTCTCTCTTTTATTATTGGTATTCTTCTCTTTTGCCATGAATGACAGTCTTCAGAGTTGTCCATATTGACTGTCTCTGATTTTTTTCTGAATGGGATTTCAGACTTGGACAAGTAGAGCAATTGCAATGTGATATGACCAATAATGGAGAAGGGGAAGAGAAATCCTTTTCCTCAACTACCCTGATGTTACCTGGTGGAAATGTGAAGGAAAAGAATCATTTTCTGTCAACAACTGTGTCCTTCTTCCATAAGTGGTTCTACTTACAAATAACAGGATTAAACCTCTACAAAGCTTTTCTTTCTTGATTCCAGAACTGATCAGTTGATTTAAAAAAAAAAAAAAGGTATATGACCAGTCTTTGGCTAGCCAATGACAAGTTGTCCTCCATTCCCTCAAGGGAAAACATCAAGTTTTGTCAAAGAGCAACAGTATGTAGATTTTGTTTTTGAATCTCGTTTAACACTCATTGACACTTTGTTATTTTTATTTCCTATCTCATTTTATGATCCAGTCAAAAGAATTAAGGAAATCTATTAATCAGGGATAATTTGACCAACTCTCCAGCCTCCCTTATCCTTATACAATTTTGAATCTAACAACATTTTGCTCCCCAAAATGAGAAAATTATCTCTACCAAGCATGGTTAGCATCTCCTCTCAAATTTAAATTCTTAGAAATATGCATAAGAATTGCTGAAGGGGTCATGAATAGAAAAATTTTAAGGAGCCCTGGCCTAGATCAATGAAATGAATTTCCAAGGGTCACAAATCTAATATATGCCAAAGATAAGACTTGAAACCTTATCTTTCTAAAAGTCTTTGTATTCATTACATCCCACATTCTCTTAATAGGTAAAAATAAATATATTTAATTTAAATGTCTTTTGTTGAATTTAATGCCACTCTGCTAGACTATAAGCTCCATAAGGCTAGATACCATATTTTATTTATTTTATCAAATTCCCTCAGGTACCTACAAGAGTGCTCCACTCATAGTAGATGCCTATTAAATGTTTTCTTTTTGAAGTTGTAGAATGTAAAATCTGGATTAAGGATACATATCTATTTAGGCAACTGGGGGTTCACACTTTTTTTTCTGATGTAGAACAAAAGACATTCATATATGAAGCAAAATGACCAAACTATCTTGAGAGTGCAAAGCCAAGTCCAGCCACAGTGAATGCAGTCTTCATTCATTTCTCTAGATTAATAATTAAAACAAGGTCAGTACCAATGATGGAAGAAATTACCTATTTAGAAAATGCATAATGAAGCACTTCCCTCTAGGAGCTTCATTAAATGATCTTATTCTTTAAAAAAAATTCTCTATACTCAATTTATATACATTTTACATTAATACAAATTAGATTAAAGGTGCTCTGAACAAAATATATAGGCCAGAACAATTATTAAAGAATTCAACTTGGGTAGGTGAATGGAAAGAGTTCAAGTTTGCCTTAGATAATTATCCCAAAGCTAGGGACCTAATTTTTAGTTCTTTCAAGCTAGCTACTTTCCTAAACTCTGTTAACATAAGAAGTTCATGAATAGAAGGATATTTTTTTCTTTGACATACTTTATAATGTTTTTTTTTTACAATCTAAGTTTGAAGGTATATTTAGAAAAGAAACAAGTACTGTTTGGGCTTGGAAAATGTCAGGATCTATTTTGGTTTAGATGAAGGAAAGAAGAGACCAGCACGAACAGGCTGGAATGGTCAATTTGTAATGTTCAAACCCAATCTGGTTTAATGAGATGCTCCCACAGAATTATCAGGCTGTCGGCAGGTGAAAGGCATCCAAGAGCTTTATAGAATAAGAAAATGACAACACTTGAAAGGACTTTAGAAAATAAAATGTTAAAGCTGGAAAGGTCCTTAAAGTACAGACTGTTAGAGCAGGACTTTAAAGCACAGAATTTTAATTATAAATTTAAAAGTGGAAGGAACCTCAGCAATTATCTGTTTCAATGCTCTAATCTTACAGATTTAGGAATCTGAGGCCCAATGTGAAATCTAAGACCTTATAAATGAACATTCGTACCACTGAACAAGGTACAATTAAAAACAGATGACCCAGGTTCAAATCTCATCTATTAAAGTTATGACCTGTGTCTCCTTGGGCATGTCATTTAATCAACTGGAATCCCTTTTTCCTAATTTCTTAAATGAGGGGATTGGATTGAATGGTCAATGAGATCACTTCTATATATAAAATGACATGATCTTAAATAGCTGAGGACTCTAATAACCAAAGGAGTAGAATATCTTGCTGAAAGTCATACAAGTGGTAAATCAGAATGTAGGATTTAAATTTATTTCTGATGGCTCCAAATCCTTTACTCTTTCCACCACACTACAATGAACAACTGGAAAGAAAATGTTAACCTAACCTCCCAATTTTTAAAAGTGATGCTAAGCAGGGAACATGACATGCCTAATACTACAGAACTAGCCATTGAAAGAACTGGGACTAGAACTTCGGTCTTTTGACTTCCAATATGTTGTTCTTTCCAATCCACCATGAACTGCCTGCTGTGTAGCCCCATCTAACTGTCTCTGTGCATGTGTGCACACAGCTAAGAGACCAACTTAAATTTAACTAAATATTTTACTAACAATTAAATGTAAAAAAAAAAAAGTTAATATTAATTATACAGGGAAACATGATTATCTATTAGTTTGGTAACTTTATAAGAGTTAAATAGACCTCAAAAGTCATCTAGTCTCCTTTATTTTACAGAGGTGTAAACTGAGGCCCCAAGAATCTCAGGGATTTGCCCAAGATCGCAGAGAGTAAATTGCAAAGCTGGGATTCTAACACATTTCATCTGTATTTAAATCCATTTTTACTTATCTACTCTTGCATACTGCTGCCTCAGTAGCATGTTTTGTGTTACCTATACATTTTATTGTTGTTTAGTCATTTTCAGTGATGGCTTACTCTTCATGACCCTATTAGTGGTTTCCTTAGCAAAGATACTAGAGTGGTTTTACCATTTCCTTCTCCAGCTCATTTTATGGATGAAAAAACTGAGGCAAATGGTAATAAGTGACTTACTGAAGGGCACATAGCAAATAAATGTCTGAGGCCAGATTTGACCTGGGGAAGAGCAGTCTTCCAGATTCCCAGCTCAGCACTCTTTCCACTACTCCACTTATCTGCCTGAATATACAATTTTTTAAAAGAACATTGTTAGGAGTCTTAAATTCCTATAATCTTGGAGCTGGAAGGGATCTTGATTGTCATATAGTCCCATCTCCTTGCCAGTGAAGCAGTCTTCTCTAGTGAAATGGGTCAGAGTGTCAAGTTTTACTTGTTTTTTGGCTTTTGGGAGAACAGTTTTGTTATCTTCTGTTTTTTTCTGATGTAGGATTTCTTCAAGATAAAAAAAAGGAAAACAATATTTCTTTACTTGAAGCTCCATGCTGGAGTCAAACAAGGAACCATGGTAGAGAAAAATGATGTCCCTCTTCCAAAAGTTCACTCCGAGAACTTTCTGCAGATGAAATTCCCCTTAATTTGTTACTAATGAAGCATAACTTATTTTTCTAATGCAGGTTTTGCTTCTAAATCTCCAGGATTTAGGAGAAACCATTTTAGGGCTCTGGAAATAATGTAAAATCCTAAGAAAATCACCTAACCTGCATATTGTAGTTCTCTACATAAAAACCAGCTCTGAAAAGTGGATATACATGGAATTTCTGAACTTCTGTGAATTTAGTCACTAACTCAAGCTTTAATCTGCAGTGTCTCCATGCCTTAATTGTAACTGATAACATAGAACAATTCCTATATTCAATCAAAATATCAGTTACTAAGGATGTTAGGATAGTGGTTCATGCCTTTACTAACCATTGTCACTGTTCCCCTCTGCCTAGTGGTCAAACAGTGCACTGAATGGGAACAGGAAGAAGGATAATTGCTCTTTCATAGACTAGTGACATTGTAAACAAGCATACTGCATTTTCACAATGACTACACATTGAAACAGAATGAATGACTTGTGAATCAAAGTGACACTAATTCAATTTCCATAAACTGAATAATTGCAAGTTGGATTATGTAAGCAACCGATCAAGAAAAAGAATGATGTGACAAAATGTAGTTTATTTGTCTGTTCTGTCTCCATCTTTACCTCGTCCCCATGTAATGTCAGATCAGGCAAGAAAGGAGTTACTGAAAGCTTTGATGTGAGGTGATGGCTTTTTCTATTCAGCTCAAATGCTGACAGATATGAGTCAGTAACTAAATAACTCTGTTCAGCAATTCCTGTTCTTCTGTTGAATTCGAATGCAGTTTTCCTCACACTCTGTGAATGATGTCACCTAATTACTTTAATGCTGGTATGTCCAAATGTTTGATGAAGAACTGTGCTTAACTTTGAGTAGGTAGTTATTTTGTAATGAGTTTTATTGAGGGAAAATTCCTGAATGCATCATTGATTCAGAATTTATAGCTTCACTTATACAATCTCCCAGCATCCACTGCAACTCTCCAATATTCCTATGCCCAACTTGTCTACGTTAGAAGGATAAGAGAAGGCAGTGCCTGGGTTTTTGTGTGAGTGGTAATTTCAGAGGAAATATTGGAGGAGAAAAGGAACAGAATGATGAATTGATATCTTCTACATAAAGGTACCTAAAGAAGAGAAGGGATGACTGTGGGAGCTTGTGAATGAGAAATAGACAGAGCAGGATCAGGGAGAAAATGAAATAACCAAAAAAGAAGATAATAAATACCTTTGTGCAACACAAATTTAGAAGAACTGAGACTATTAGGTTATTTTTAGATGGACAGAGGATGTGGCATCACCATCTCCCCCACAAAGACTTGTAAATGATAAATGATATAAAAGTTGTCACAAAGGGCATCTCTTACAGAAAGAGGTAGGTTGGTTATGTAGTTGGTTGGTTGGTTGGTTGGTTGTTGTCCTTCATTCTTGAAGAGAATCAAATGACATCACCATGATAAAGTGAAATTTCAGTGTGTCCATCTGTCGCTGATCAGACCAATATGAGCTCAGAATGCTCTACTACAGTTTGGGCACAGATAGTATGTGTGAATGTTGGAGGTGGATACTGCAAGTTTGCACATCCTGTGTTTATTTTGTGCTGTCTCAATTCTGCTTTGTTCGTAGAGCGCAGCACCCTTTTTGATTTGGTCATGCCATGTTGAGCAGTCCTGTGCCAGTGTCTCCCATGTTGCATGATCAAATCCAAAGTTCTTAAGAGAGACCTTGTGAGTGTCCTTGTATCACTTCTTCTGACCACCATGTGATTGCCTGCCCCATGTGAGTACTCCATAAAATAGTCTTTTTGAAAAGCATACATTTTTCATTTGAACAATGTGGCCAGCCCATCAGAGTTGAGCTCTCTGAAGTATAATTTGAAGCATAGCTTGGCAGTTCAGCTCCATCAAGGACTTCAGTGTCTGGTACCTTATCCTGCCAGGTGATCCTCAGAATCTTCTTAAGACAGTTCAAATGGAAGTGATTCAGTTTCCTGGCATGGCACTGATAGACTGTCCATGTTTCACAGGCATGTACCATTGAGGACAGCACAATGGCTCTATAGACCTTCAGTTTGGTAGTCAGTCTAATACGTCTTCTCTTCCAAACTTTTCTTCAGAGCCTCCCAAACACTGAGCTAGCTCTGACAATGCATGCATCAACCTCATTGTCAATGTATACATCCCCGTAAAGTACACTACCAAGATAAGTGAACTTATCCACAGTATTCAAATATTCTCCATTTGTTGTAACCAGTGATTCCATGTATGGATGGTGTGGTGGTGGCTGATGTTTTCTTGCTGTTAATTATTAGACCAAAATTAGCACAGGCAGCAGAGAATTGATCCATACTTTGTTGCATCTCAGCTTCAGAGGCTGCATTGAGTGCATAGTCATTTGCAAACAGAAAATCATGCCCCAACATTCCCTCCACTTTGGTCTTGGTGTGTAGTCTTTTCAAATTGAAGAGCTTGCCATTGGGGTGTAGGATGTGTTTAGGGAGGACCAGTATCTTTGGTGTGATGGCTACTGAGCACTTTTCAGGACTCTTTTCACGTTTGGTGTCCTTGTGTTCCACTCAACTCTCACCTGTGGCTCCAAGAAGCTACAACATGTGCAACCTGGGCCAAACCAGGTTGAGGGTAACCCAGGGGTCTCAAATCCATTGGTGAGTTAGGAGGATGTTTACCCCAAGAATGTGAAGACTTCCTCTGGTGAATGGGTGGATGAGAATAATTTGTTCCAACTACCATGAAGGTAAGTGAAGAAGGTGATTTGGA
Source organism: Notamacropus eugenii (assembly GCF_028372415.1). Classification (NCBI taxonomy): domain Eukaryota; kingdom Metazoa; phylum Chordata; class Mammalia; order Diprotodontia; family Macropodidae; genus Notamacropus; species Notamacropus eugenii. The sequence continues at coordinate 685,283,859 of NC_092872.1, forward strand.
GTGCTTAGAGCTTGGTTATACACTGAAGATGCCAAGGTCATCCACTACATCCTGAGCCATCACCAGACAGTCATATAGTTACAGTAACAGTCAACATACGAATAACTTGAATGCTATGATGACATTTCTAAGATACTGAAATACTTGTGGGAAGAACTCCAATGTTAAATGTATATTCTATAAAAAATTTATTGTGAACACTGCTTTGATAATTCAATGGATCTGTGATCTTATTGAAACAGATATGGGATCTGTCCAATGGTACAGATCATTACCTAAACTAATTTTCTTTCCTTGACAAACATCTTTATTTCTCCCTAAATATACCATATATTCTTCCTTCATTTGGAGGCCTTTCTCTAGATCTCTTGGAATTGCATTTATATCAATTAAAAAAACATCATAATTTAAGAAGGCCTCAAAGGAATATACATGTATATATATATATACACACACACACACATATGTGTGTTTTATATAGGTATATTATATATATGTATGTGTGCATACATACACATATATACACACATATATGTTATATGTATATATGTGTACATATTTGTATATATTTACTTATTAAGGAGACTTCATTGAGAAGAGGATGAAAAATATGCAATAATAATTGCTGAGCATGATATGAATTAATAATGCTCTCTCTCTGTCTCTGTCTCTCTCTCTCTCTCTGTCTCTGTCTCTGTCTCTCTCTTTCTCTGTCTCTGTCTCTCTCTCTATCTCTCTCTCTTCCTCTCCCTCTCCCTCTCTTGAGGTAGAGCATGTTTATAGGCAGCAGGGGAAGAACCAGTATATTCAGAGAGATTAGAGATTTAAGCTCAGAGATAGTAAGTTGATGGAAGTAATGTACTTGAAAATATGGAACAGCATGGAATCATGGCTTATATGTGGTATTTACCTTGATAAATAAAAGAACTACTCATCATTGGATAGCAGAGTGACGGAGTGGGAGATAGTATGATGTCAGAGAGACAGGAAATAAGGAAGAGAGAACAGGAGAAGGTCTTGGGAAATATTCTCAATTATTTTCTATGATGTAGTCAAGAACACTGGCCAGGGGAATTTGAAGAAAGAAGAAAAATTCTGGAATAGTTGCTCTTGTGATTGGAAGTTAGCTAATCAGGGAGGAATAGTAAGATTATCTTGCTATATGGAGGACCCAGTTGAAATTAAAGCAAAGAGGAGCATACCTTCAAACTGTTAGCATGAAATCTTCTGTACAATTGGGCAGCTAAAGCTTCACATACTTAAATGACTTATGTATTCTGTTTTTAGATCATCTTAATTTCCCAATGTATCCCTATACCTCTCCATTCAAGACAGACATGCCTTATAACAAATAATAAAACTGAAACAGAAAAATAAACAGTTCAGCAATAATAACCAATACATAAGCCAAATTTGGTAGTATGGGATATATTCCATTCACATAATTCCCTAACTTTGCAAAGATGGGAGATGTGTATTATTTTTTTCCAATTTTATTGGGCACCAACTTATTGATTGTCATTATACATTGTTCATTTTAATTGTTTTTTGTAAATACATTTTTCTGGTTATTGCATACAGTGTTTTGTTCTGGATCTATTTATTTGATCTTTGCTAGTTCTCATAAGTCTTTTTTTGTGTTTCTGAATTCTTCATTATTTCTAACATTGTAGTAATATTGATGTATGAGAATATTTTTAGGTAGTCCCTAATTGATGGGGATTTACTTTAGTCTTTTCTATCTCTCCTTTCTCTCTCTCTCTCTCTCTCTCTCTCTCTCTCTCTCTCTCTCTCTCTCTCTCTCTCTCTCTCTCTCTGTCTCTCTCTCTCTTTCCCTCTCTCTCTCTCTCTCTCTCTCTCTCTCTCTCTCTGTCTCTCATACACACACACATACACACACACATATGCACACACACACACACGCAGAGGTTCTGCTACACATAGTTTGATGTCAATTGAAGATTTATTCTGTCCTTGATTTTCTTGGGATATAAGCCTAACAGTGAGATCTTTGGATCATAGATTATAAACATCTTAACTACTCTCTTAACATCATTCCGAATTGCTTTTCAGAATATATAGACCAATTAACAGCTCCACCAGTACTGTATTTTTTGTTCCTATCATACTACAAGACTTCCAGTCAGTTGAATAGTCTCACCTTCATCATCTTTGCCAATTTCTTGGTGTGAATTGAAAGCTTAGAGTTATTTTGATGTGCATTTCTTTTAGCATTAGTTATTGAAGCAATGTTTCATATGGTTTTTAACTATTTGCTGTACTTCTTTTGAAAACTGTTCATATCTTTTGATTACGTATTTATTGTGGAATACCCTTTAGCCTTTTATATTTGCATTAGTTCCCTGTCTGTCTTATATATCAAGCCCACATCAGACATTTAGTGCAAACTGTATCATATTTCTATTTAAAAATTTAATATAATTTCATGGATGTAGTTTGATTTAAAATGCCTCAATTTCCCCCTCTCTATGTCCCTTTCAGACTCTTAGTCATCATTTATAACAAAATATTTTTTTAAAAAATTAAAAAGGAAGAAGGGAAAAATCAGCACAAATTGAAAATAGATACGTGTATGTGCATGTATGTGCACGTATGTATGTATGCATGCATACACATGTGTGGGTTCAAAATCTCCCCAAACTTGGACCTTGCACCTCTACAAAGAAATCTATGCGTGGCTGTCATGGTAGTGTGCTTGGTATTTCTCATTTCTCCCTTTTTTGGAGGGAGGGGAGGTGAACTTTTTATTTATAATGTTGCAACTTCCATTTTCAGCTGTTTTATTGTAGTCATTCTTTTCATTTATATCTTGTTAGTGTGTGTATTGTTCTCTTGACTCTATTTTACTTTGCATCAGTTCATCAATCTTTGAATGGTTCTCTTCAGATACAATATTGGTTATTTCTTATAGCACAGTAGTATTCTATTGCATCCATATACCCCAATTATTTAGTCATCCCCTAATCAATGAGCATCTACTTTGTTTCCATTTATTAGTTTCCTACCACAAAAACTTTTGAACATCTTACCATAGTAGATATAATATAATAACAAATAACATAATATATTGTAATAGAGACAGTATTAACTAGGGGATCTTTTTAAAGTTGGTTGACACTTGCAAAATACAAAGCCTTAATAGCGGGCTGATGTTTGGTTGGATGAATAATTGAACACTAGTCTCCCAATCACGTCAATGGTAATGGGGGAACAGCAGAAAGGATTATAATGCAAAGAGGAGCTGGGAATTCTCAGTCTTTTCTTCCTAGACAAATGAACCAGCAAAACCTGATATATTTCTTGCCCAAGCCCATTCATTTGACAAAACATAAGGCAGTTAATCCTTCCTTTTGAAATCTCCCCTTTCTTTAAAGAGATTATAAATCAAAGCCATCAGCCCAAAATAAAAATGTTCAGGGACAGAAAAGAAAATCAAAGGACCAAAATGGAAACATAATCCTGATTTCAACGTTTGCTCGCTGCAAGCGATGTTGCTATAGTAGGCTTGGAAAATTGTGAAAAAGGTGATCACACATCATTCTTTTCCATAAAATGAAAAAGCAGGCATTTGGCCTGGTGTTATTGGTTATTTGGATGTTATTGTCAATGAGTTAGATGCCTGGAATACTTGGTGGGGAGCAGAAAAGGAGTAGGAAGATGAAAGTTCAAATATTAGCCCTTCTCCATGCATGAGAATATGTAGGTTAACATCTATTACTCTCAGTTTACTCAACTATAAAATGGAGATGATGATACTTGCAAAATATATTTCACAGAGTTTTTCTGAGGAGGCATTTTTTTTAATTTAAAGAAAAAAATGCAAGCTATTTTGCTTAGCAAAAATATGTTACATGAAAGTTGGAGAGAATAGCTAACAGATAACATAGGTGTTGTGTGTCAAAGCAAAGATCTAAAAACGATCTCAACATACTAAAAATTGGCAGAATTTAACAGAAATTTAATATATTAGGGATAAATATTAAATAATGTACCTAGGATAAAAATCCACAAAACATGCCTAGGAATTGGGAAGAAAAGAATGAGAGAAATAAGTTCTTATGATAATCTGAGTTATGAATCTGACATTTACTATCTGAATGACATGAGTAAGTCAATGCTTTGGGGCTTGTTTCCTCATCCATATAATGGGTATATTAAAGCTTGTACTACTTACTTTCTATAGTGGACCTGAGGAAAGCATTGAGCTCAACTTAAGTCACCACAAAAATATGTTATGATCATCTAAGGGTGGAAAAAATGGTTTTATCAGACGCTAAAGTCAAGATGAGTCAGTAATGTGTCATAGTAGTCCTAAAAGTTAACTTTCTCTCATGTGGGATTTTTATTATTCAGTTGTTTCAGTCATGTCCGACCCTTCCTGAACCTATTTTTGTTGTTGTTGTAGTTGCTTTTTGGCAAAGATATTGGAGTGGTTTGTCACTTCCTTTTCCAGCTCATTTTACAAATGAGAAAACTGAGGCAACCTTAGTCAAGTGACTTGCTCAGAGTTGCACAGCTAGTAGGCATTCAAGGCCAGATTTGAACTCAGTCTTCCTGACTCCAGGCTCAGCGCTCTATCCACTGTGCCATTTAGCTTGCTATGTATGTGGCATTATTAAATGCATGCTGTCAAAAGAGGCTGCCTTAGCACAGTGCATAGCCTTGGATTCTGAAAATCCTAGGCAAAGTTACCCTCTGCTATTTGCTAACCTTGTAATCTGGGGAAATCAGTTAACTAGGAGGATCAACACTTAGAGCATTGGACTTAGAGTATGTCAGACCTTAGTTTGAATCCTACCCCAGACACTTGTTACTGTATGATCTTTGACAAGTTGTTTAATCTTTCTCATCCTCAGTTTCTTCATTTGTAAAATGAGGGGTTAAACTCAATCTCCAAGTTCCAGTCTAGCTCTTAATCTAGATTTCTATGATCCCCATATGCATCAGCCAACTCACTAGGACTTATAAACTAAGTTATAGACAGGATACAATCTACTTTGGTAGAAAGTCTTTCCAAACAGGAGTTTCTTATGCTGACAAAACTGTAGAATTTTCACATATTAGTATAGTGTTAAAAACAAGGTATAGTATCACTGTACTTTGTTCTGATAATATTCCATTGGAAGTATTTTATTCAGTTCTGGGAACAACATTAATAAACTGGATCTTGTCAACAGCCAATATAGTTAAGAAGATTCCAAATCATGTCATTTAAAGCTTGGGAAATCTAGTGTAGATATCATCATCAATTTCAGGTGCTTTAAGAGCTGCTACATAGGAGAATATTTAGATTTGTTTTACTTGTTCCCAGAGGACAGAACTATAAGGTTAAAACTACAGGGTTGGATTTATGTCCAAGAAAAGAAAAAAAATATCTATGTTGTCAAAAGTAGGATGGATTACCTTAGAAATTAGCGAACTCTGTCATTTTTAATCTTTACTTAGTGGGTACAAGGTGATAGAGAACCATTGCTAGAGATTAGAAACTGGGGCTTGTAGTCTAGGGACCAGCTAGGTGGTGCAGTGAGTAGAACCCTGGCCATGGAGTGAAGAAGACCTAAGTTCAAATCTGGCTTCAGAACACTTGCTAGTTTTGTGACCCTGAGCAAGTCAGTTAACCATGTTTGAGTCAGTTTTGCATCATTAAAATGAGCTGGGGAAGGAAAAGGCAAACTCTTCCAGTATCTTTGCCAAGGAAACCCCAAATGGGTTCACAGAAAGTCTGAAATGACTCAACAACAATAACAACAAAAGCTTATGATTTAATGTTAGAGTAAATCGTCTCTGTGAGCTCATTCTATTATTAAAATTTATTTTAAAATATTATGGGAAGTTCCATTTGATATTTATTTATATTAATATAAAATTTTAGTAATTTTCAAAATGGTGGCTGCCCAGAAATTTCCAAACTGTGCAAAACAGTATTGAAAATTCTAGACAAAGAAGTACAATACCAACCTGCTTTATGAGGCTGCTGGATTGCAAAGTTATGAAATTTCTGATCATGTGTTGTTCTCTGACCTTCTAATTGTCTTATTTCTGTGTAATTGTCCTTCCTTGTCACTGGCATAAGTTAATGGTTTCCTTGCTACTTGGGGTATAGGATTCAGAGACACAGTAGCTTGTCTAATGAGTTCAAGATAGTTCTCTCTGGAATGGCCATAGACTCTTTATTGCATCATATATCTAATAGACCTGTCTCCATATGACACCCAAATGAAGTCTTCTTGAAAACTTTGAGTGCATTGATTCCTATGGGGAAATCTTATTTAGATACTCCTAGATTAAAGTGCAGTCAGAGGTTTTATTCCTCTCTTTGTTTGCCTGTTTTCTTCTAAGGGCCCACCATGATGAGATATTGAATTAAACTTTCTTTGGAGGAAATTATAGGCCTTTAAGATTCCAGATGTGCCATGATATTAGGAAGAAGGTCTAATCTAAAACCCAATTTAGTCAATACTACCCTCCTTCTCTGTAGCTGACATCTCTAAATGTGAAGAAAGGTTTTTCAACTAATGGAGGAGATGCTTTCCAAGCAGAGGTCACTTCAAATCATCAAGCAAGTAGCAGGGGGCTGGTTTTCTGATTCCATGAGGCTGCTGTCACTCTAGATATTGTTCCAAAGCCTATCTGACAGTAGCATGGGTTGCGCTCTCCAGGCATCAGAAGCAGATCATTCATAAAAGAAAGATGGGGGTGAGGGAGCACCACTGAAGTATTCTGTTCCATGTCAAGGTATGAAAATGGCTAGGGCATTTCTTTCTCCACTATAATTCATATTTGTTCTTAATTGAGGAAATGGAGAGAGGCAAAAGGTATGCATAGAATGTAAAAGAAGTCTTGACTGTATCTGTATCTGAAAGGCCTTTTATCCCCTTCTATCCCCTCCTGATCTATGATTATTAGACTAAGAAAAGAAGAATGAGCTCTAATGGAATCCAAGGCAAACAGCTCCACTGCATTTTCATGTGACTGAAATCAACGATTCTGAAACATAGAATGAATAGCTAAGGAGACCCCAGGAAACATCAGAGTGTACTTCAAGAGAGAATAGACAGTTACTGAGCAGAAGACCCTGCCAGGTCACAATACTATGGCCCCTGTACTTGGAATGGATACTCATTAAAGCTGAGGAGAACTCATTTCTGTAATGAAGAGTGAACATTCTGATGGTGTGAACCCTTGCACATGTACAATATTTCAGGTGGTTGATTTTGGAATGTAAAAAAGAATTCACTTCAGGAATCATTAGTTTATTATAAGCATAGCATTTCTTTATTCTGATGGTGGGCATTGCTCCTCTGTGGCAAAATTATTACTATTTTTCACATTAAAATTTAGTATCATTAATCCTCATCACAATGATTTGAAATTCTCTACTTAACAAACACCAAATAAAACAAGCATTTCCATATACAGAGTACATAGAGCCTATACCTTTTCACTGGACTAGCCATTTGCCATCCCTGGAACTCTCTCTCTTTCCTTCTACCTCCTTCTTCCACAGCTTCTTTCATCACCCTTTCAAATTCTAGCTATTGCAAGAGGGCTTAGCTGCTCTAGGAACTTAATAGTGCTCTTTCTTTGAGATTATTTTAATTGTCTACGAAATTATACTGTATTTATCTTGTATGGACAGAATTGTTTCCAGGTTTGCCAAGCCTAGAGGCCTGTATTGGGCTACCCGAGTCTTCCTTACCTCACCTCCCGAGGTCTTCGGCTGGCCACGCCGGATGCACGTATGAGAGAAAGGACGTTCCAGAGTCAAACAGGGGTTGAGCTTTATTACAGGGTTTCGGTTACAAGTGCAGGGAGTCTTCTTTCTTAGGACGAAGAGGGGGAGATTTCCTAAGGAGGCTAAGCTTAAGGGATTGGAAGTAGAAGTACAAGCGGGGAGAGAGGGGGAGGGGAGAGAGGAAAGAAAAGAAGCGGAGCCCTACTTTTCTCTTTGGCTCCACACGTGCTAAGAGAGCTTTTAGGCTTCCTCAATCCTACTTAATCTTCAGCCACACAGTTTGCATCTCAATACCGTGCTGTTAGGTAACTAGGTGTGCTCCAATCCGGGACGACCTCGAGGGCAGGGAGACTCCACCCATCACGTATCTCCCGGGGAGAGGCGGAAATACCCAAGCTAGCCGAGCTAGCTCAGTCTGACCTTCTCGAATCCCCGTTGTTCATGGAGGGCCTCGTAAGACTCTAAGATTTAGAAGTCCCACTTTTACCCGCCCGAGACTGTCCACACGGATTTGAGCTTCCAGTCCCAACACAGGTTGTCTTCCCCTTTTATAATGTGAGTTACCTGAAGTTTTTCTGTCTTTTTTTTTTTATAACTCCAGCATTTAACAGTGTCTGAAACATAGTAGGCACTTAATAAAAACTTGTTTATACTGGTGGTATTACTGCCTCTCCCTGGAATAGCCTCCCTTCCCTTTTGTGTTATTCAGTAGTTTCAGTTGTGTCTGAATCTTTATGGTCTCATTTTACATTTTCTTGGCAAAAATATGAAGATACATTTCCTTCTCCACCTCATTTTACATATGAGGAAACTGAGGCAAACAGGGTTAAGCGACTTGCCCAGAGTCACCCAGCTAGTATCTGAAGTCACATTCAAACTCAGGTCTTCCTGAGATCAGGCAAAGCTCTTTATCCACTGCACCACCTATCAGTATAATCCTGTCCTATTCTTAAAAGCACAGTTCATCTATCACTCATAAAAGTAGACTTTTCTTATCTCTTGTGTTTAATGGTAATTTTCTTCCCTCTCACATTTCACAAGCACATTGGTTCACACCTTTCAAATGCATGTAAGTACATTTTGTGCATTGTCTGTTTTCCTTCCCCATCCTAACTTCCACTCCACTAGCCCTTAAGCTTTAAGAAGGAAGGAATAATATCTTTACCAAGTTTCATATCTTCCCTAGCACTGTGCTCTGCCTATAAGAAGAACTTAATAAATACTTGTTTAAATAAATGCAGAGCCAGGCTCCTGAACTCAGTCAACTCTTTAGGACTGATAAGAAAGAGCAATAATATTGATTATACAGTGTCCCTGAGAATATCTGTAGTGTTAGAGGTAGGGAGAGTGAGAGAGAAGAGATGAACTTGATTATAGCTTTAGGGTCTGCATAATGTGGCACTGAAAGGATTAGATACATATGTGCTTCCTCACCTCAACATGAGGCAACATCTGGGGAATCTAGGACCTCTGGTGATTGTGAGAATGAATTTCAATCTCTCTTAATTCCTTCCCCAGCAGGGCCTAGGAGTTCTAATCAATGCTAAAGGAAGCAGGGGACAGGTAACTTAGCAGATACTTGGGAATGTCAGGGAACATGAACTGACTTTGTCCTCTGAAGGACTAATATCACTAAGTCTGAAACTGTTTCTAGGATAATGGTTTGACATTCCAGCCCTAGAAGCTCAACATGTAACATACATATTACACATGCCTTCACATATATACACACAAATACAAACATACATGAACACATACATGTATACACAAATCCAAGTGCACATATGATACCATATATAAGCATGTATTTTGAAATGTATGTTGTGTGCACATATACACATTGAATTAAAAGTAAAAGTACCTTGAAATCACAAATGCCATCCTGTAGTCAGCTATTTGGTTTAGAGAACAGAGAACTGAACATGGAGTGAGGAAAATGAGATCAAATCTAGCTTTGGACACTTACTAGATTTGTGATTATAGGAAACTGTTTGTCTCGTTTCCTCAGAAGTAAAATAGGGATAAGAACAGCACCTAATTCACAGGGTTGTTGTGAGAATTAAATGTTACAACATCCTTAAAGCACTTGGCAAAGTACTGACATGTAATAGGTGCTATATAAATGCTATCTTATTATTATTGTTATCTACATATTCATATATATACATGCATGCATATTCATGATGTGCACATGCTTACACATACACACATATATACTATTACCATAATTCTATGTATGCATGTATTTGTATATGTGATTGTTTAGTCTTTTTCCATCACATCTGACTCTTTTTGACCCTATTTGGGATTTTCTTGGCAAAGATGCTGGAGTGATTTACTTTTCCTTCTCCAGCTCATTTTACAAATAAGGAAACTGAGGCAAACAGGGTTAAGTGACTTGTCCAGAGTCACATGATAAGCAAATATCTGAAACCAGATTTGAAATTAGGTCTTGCTGACTTGAAGGACATCACTCTATCCATGGCGCTACCTAACTGCTTGTACTTGTACATACAAACATATGTATGTACATATGAACTTACATATATAACAGGGTAGATATGGATATTTCTATAAAGTAGTACTGAGCAAAGGAGAACCTGTCTCTTTTTAGAAATCTACTCAAAGTTAGCTTGGGTCTGAAAGGACTCAATAACTCATTTTGCCTATGGGAATACTCCTCTGAATTGGGATGAATGAAAATCTAGGCAGTGAGCCTGAGGCAATTTGGAGGAAGGCATACTTGGCATGTTTATAAAATTTTTGGATGACACAAAGCAGGGAGAAATAACCAACATGTTAGATGAGAGAATCATGATCCAAAAAGATCTTGATAGGTTAGAATGGAGGGCCAAACCCAGTAAGCTAAAAGTTAATAAGGATAAATACAAAGTTTTTCACTTAAGTTTAACAAACTAAACTATGCAAGTACAATATGAGACATCTAATTATGGCTAGATAATAGTTCATGCATAGAAAACCTAAGAGGCTTAGCAAGCATAATACAAGTCAAATTTGTGTTAAAAGTCAATAAAATGTATTATGTACAGACTGTAATAAAACAGTTGGGTTAAGAATAAGCACCGCTGTCCTTGGTTCTGATTAAGTAACATTTTGGATATTATTTCAGTTCAGGGACACAGACAATCTGTTGAAATGAACAAAGTTATCTGGAAGTGGTTGAGGAAGGGGGAAAAAACTCTTTCAGTTAAATAGAAGTATTTAAGAAGAAAGTGGCATCTGAGTTAAACCTTCCAGGAAAATGAGATTCTAAAAGGCAGGTTAGGAAGGAGTGAAATAGCAAGCATATGGAACAGTCTGTACAAATACAGAGTTGTAGTCATCTTGTTGAATTCAGGCCATAGTTACCAATATATTCAGTATGATTTAAGTGAAATGTAGGCATTGTGAACAAAGTCCTTACACACACACACACACACACACACACAAATCATAATAAAGATTTTCTACCCAAGCTTTCAAAAACAGCTACTGAAACTTGGAAATAGATTTTTTTTTTCAGAGCACAGCTTTCCATCTGGTACTTCTGAAGTAGATTTCCGAACCCAGGTGTACATCACTGAATTTAGCCTTATTAAATTTGTCATATTAGATCAAGTATATTTAAATTCTTATTAAAAAATGAGTCAGGAGATGGTGGTTCTCTTTCAAAATCATCCTCTGACTCACTGTGAGATTAGTGCAAGTCATGTAATCTTTCTGTGCCTCACTTTCCTTACCAATAAAAAGAGAGATTTGAAAAAAGATGATCTCTAAGGTCCATTCCAACTCCAACATGTTATAATTGACACAAGACTAAAATGAGTACAAAACACTCCATTGATTTTAAACTACAATAATAAGATAGTATTTAGAATAAGATCACAGTAGGGTGATAGAGCTGTTAATATCTACCCTGGTCAGAAGAAACTAAGAACACCACTTTCAGTGTAATAGATGTTTTTTATTTGGCTTTGTTCATTGCATTTTGGTACCACATTATTGGAGAAACTTTAATGAACTAGAATATAACCAAAGAAGTGTTAATAGAATGAGAAGAGAAATAGAAACTACACCTTGCAAAAATCCTAAAAGGAAGTGAGGAAGTGATTACATGGTGACTTCTTGGTGATTGAATATAAATAATAAAATCAGGAGCATTGCTAAGCAGAAGGAAATTAATAATTCTCTCTGTCACCCTTACCTTGGCCCCGAACTTTCTTATTAATTCATGCCTTTCCTATTCTTATTCATTTGCTTATTCAATTCCAAGCAAAATATTAGCTTTGGAAAATTATCAGGTCCTGTGACCAAGAGAACACTTGTTTGTTCCTGCTATTGAAAGGTTAGTCTCTAATTTGAGCCTCAGTAGTACAGGTTAGCTATTTAACATTAAGGTTTGTGACAAAGACCTTGCCATCAGTGAAAAGGAACTAGAAGTGAAATACTAGAATAGTATTGTAGAATAGTATTAGAATACCAGCTACCTAGGTTTATTCTTTTTTCCAAAGAACTAGTACCAGTCAAGGAATTACCTTTTACACAGGGATTTCCTATTTCACTCCAGGTCTGGGAACATTATTTTTATTGGAGGAAAAGTCCCTTACATGCCACCTGAAATCTAATGACTGGATGCATTAGGATTTTGACTCTCTAAAAGTACTTTCAGCCCCATCCCTTAAGATAACACAAAATTTTCTGAGAGAGTTTACTCTTTTGTGTAAAATAATATGCATAAGTGTTTATGGCTTGAGTTAAAGCCAGAAACTTCATTTATAGAGAAGTATCAAAATTCAGTGATTGGTGGAGCTAAACCTGACAAGGATCAGCAGCTCCATGAGTCCAGTATTGATCATAGTATTGAGAAGCAAAAGCCACATGAGACCAACAAGGATTAACACATGGCAAAGTTTTTGCATTAGTTATATCACCAGGAGAACCATGTCACATGAGATTTGCACGAGCATTGATAGGGCACCACCAAACATTTCCATGTCCATGCAACTTTAGAATTGTGATATTTCTTCTCCAATCATGAGTCTTGATCTTATAACTTCCTTAACTGTGTGCCTATCCATACATGATTCCCATTCAAAATATTATCCATATTAGACAAATCTCCCCATAAGTATTTCTTTTATATATCTAGTCTTCCCATGAATAGTGTATGTATTTGTGGAAGATGTACTACTTCATGTTTGTGAGAATATTTTATTGATGCTTTTATTACTATATTATTTGATTTCATTGCTTGAAACTAATTGGTATCCTCTTACTATAAAAAGGAAGTTCATTGATGTGAGTTCAACGCATAAGTTTCTGTGGATATGGACACATGGAGTAAACTCAGCCTAGAGTACTGTTGTCTGGGGGACCAAAAGTTGAAGTCAGTAAGTGTCCCCCACCTCGTGTTACATTAAGCCTGGAGAACAACAACAAAAAGAAAAAACTAGGAAGGACATGATAACTATTTGAAGGGCTATTGTATGGAGAGAAAAATCAGCTTTACTTTGATTCATTCTAGAAGGCAAACCTAGGAGAAATGAGTGGTAATTGGAAAGAGGCAGATTTTGATTCCATCCAAGGAAAAATGTCTTAACAATAATTCTGCCCCAAAAATGTAATGGGCCCCCTAGTGAAGTAATGAGTTCCCCATCACTGGAGGTCTTAAGCAGAGGAAGGAAAACCACCTATCAGAGATTTTGAAAAAAGGAAATTCTTGTTCAGGCACAGGACTAGGCAGCCTTTGAAGTGCCTTCAAACTCTTAGATACTGTATTTCTGTGAAGTTACAGGGTGGTCTATTTCACCTTGATATGAGGGAGAAAAATCTTCAAAATGAAAGCAGAAAGGCGCTAAAAGTGGAAAGGCTTGTCTAGGCTGTTAGTGGATTTCCTTTCACTGAAGTTCATCAAGCAGATGTGTGATGACCAATTATTTGTGATTTTCAGAAATTCCTATTTAGATGCCAGTTATACTAGATGGCCCCTGAAAGCAATATTATGCTTCTTTGATTCAGCAATATTTAATCTAGCACATTGAATCGGTTGTTGTGCAATAGCCAAACCCCAAACTCAAAGATTCTGAGTAATTACCAGTTATTAAGTACAGGTAGTTCCTCTGTATTTTATAAGAGTTCCTTCCAGCCAGCAGGGGAGTGCCCTTTCAGTGCAAGGCTATATTTGATGCTGCCCTATTGACATCTTCATCATTTTGCTCTCTAATCTCCTCTGTAAAGTTTGAGTAAAACTGTCCCAACTACTGAGTGAAGGTCTTGGCTTGGAACTGACTCTCTCCCTAGCAGTTAGATCGTACAATCTCCAACTGCCCTACAATGTGACTAGAGGCTCACCAAGGGTATGGAAGCAAATACAGATAACCAGACATGGTTCTTTTTCACTTAATGCCTTATTAGCAATGTGATATACTTCGGGGAAGTGTTAGGGGACACTTCAAAGGCTTGTATGTGGGCTCTTTTTCTGACAATGATTATCTATAATTTCCATATTTTTTAAATGGAAATAAGACAATTTTAACCATAATCCAATGGTATGCATAGTTATTAAAGTTATTGATCATTTAACTCCAGTTAAAATAGATAACAAATGTAATCAGTATAAAATACTCATTTAACAGGTAGGGAAATTGAAGCCTAGGAAAGTTATATCACTTGACTCAGATTATATAAGTGAGACAGGATTTAACCAAGGGAACAAAATGGTGATTCAGTGGAGAGTGATAGGCCTGGAGTTAGGAAGATTGCAGATCAAATCAAGCCTCACTTACTTACTAGGCTGTGTAACTCTGGCCAAGTCACTTGACCTCTGTTTTCCTCAGTTTACTTAGCTGTAAAATTGGGATAATAGTAACACTTATCTCCAAGGATGTTTTTGAGGATCAAATGAGATAGTAATTACAAACCACTAAGCACAGTGCCTGCCACAGAGTAAGCACCATATAAATATTATCATTACTGTTTTTATCCAAATGTAGCTCCTCTGTTTTAGAATCAAATACATTTGTGGAAAATGCCATGAAGCTGAAAGGGGAGAAAGCAGTAGAGTATATTAAGGCAGAACTCTAGACTGATGTTGTTAAAATGTTTTCACATCTAATACTGTGTATTAGTTTTCAAGTCAGGAACTGGGCAAGTCATTTGAACTCTCAAATGCCATCTAGTGTGATGGCAAGCAAAATGGGATATTTTGCTGTTTTTGTTTTAGTATAATCAAGACTGAATCTTGTCTTTATCAACGAAGAGTCTAAACTAGGAGTAAAGTACAGAAACAAAAGAGTTTCTTAAACTAGAAACAGTATAGGTATTTGTACTGTTAACTATTTTAATATGATTAAAGATTTTTCCCACCCATTAATGAGTCTGCCCATTAATGAGGCATTGGTTCTCCAGGGTTGGGATGCCCTCTGGCTCTAAAAAAGGTATAAATACTCTGAGTTGAGACTTTACTTTGGGGCCTGGCCAGATGAGACTCTGGGAAGCACTGCTCTGCCCTGTTTTGAAAACCCAGATGTTAGTGCTTCCCTCTCTGATGGTCGGATCTGTAATGTATGTCAGACAATTTGGAAGCACTATCTATTGATTTGGATTTCTCTGCATTTTCTCTGAAGTTCAGGGTGCTAACTTTTCCCCTGAACTAGGTGAATGATATATGTGCTTGATTAAAGGAATGAATGTGTGTTCATCCTTTGTTGCTTAAGAAGACCATGCCATCAGAGAAATGATGACATGACTTGCACTTGACAGTTTTTGAGTGAGGGAGGGCTGTGCAGGTCACCAGCTTCACTTCTCCTCCAGAGTCATCTGAATCCAGTGACCAGATATTCATCAGGATGACTGGAGATGACCCAGGATGAGGCAATTGGGGTTAAGTGACTTGCCCAAGGTCACACAGCTAGTGTCAAGTGTCTGAGGTGAGATCTGAACTCAGGTCCTCCTGTCTCCTGCACTGGTGCTCTATCCACTGTACCACCTACTTGCCAAAGGAATGATATATGTGCTTGATTAAAGGAGATTGTTAAACCCTCAAAAGTTGCCTTTTATAAGTGCAGATCTAAGAAACTGTGATAACAGTCCCCTCCTGTGTAGGTCAGGGTGTTTTCTGTTACATCTAGTCATATGCAAAATGAAGGAATTGGACCAGGTGATCTTTAATGACTACTCAGTGTCTAATGCCTCATTGATCCAAGAACAACAAATCATATTAAACAAAAATTCAAAGAACTCAACCATAAAGCCATCTACCAAATTTGTTACAAGATAAAGGATATAACCTGTGGTACCACCTACTACCAAGGGGAGCTCATCATCATTGCCATTGCTGTTATGGTTATTGTTATATCCTCATGTTACTGCACCTTCAACAGAATGTTAGAAATAGACTGGATCATAGAAGAGATCCTTTCTTGGTCTTCCACTTTTTTTCAGTTTCATAAAAACTGAAGCCTAGAACTGATAGATAGTTTGCCCAAAATCACTTAGCTATTTGGCAGCAGAACTGACATAAAATCTTCATTTTCAAACTACTCACTCAGGACTGTAGAGAATCAAAACAAATTTTCATGTGGTGATCATGTGCACTTAATAACAGATTACCTCAGAAATTATTGTTGTACCCTTCCCCTTACCATTACTGAACTGAACATCTTTATACAGAACGTCTCATCAGCGTCCAGAATATTTGATTTCCTCTAACATAGGTCATGTAGGGGATTATTGGGGGTGGTGAAAGAGTTCTGGACTTGAAGTTTAAAGCCCTGGATTCAGATACTGCTTCTGTCTCTCACATACACACATGCGTGCGCGCGCACACACACACACACACTGTAGGTTATTTGTTGTTATTATTGTTGTCAATTTCTTTCAGTTGTGTCTGATTCTTCATGACCTCATTTGGGATTTTCTTAGCACAGATAATGGAGTTATTTGCCATTTCCTTTCCCAGATCATTTTACAGATAGGAAAACTGAGGTAAACAAGGTTAAGTGACTTAGCTAGGTTCACACACCTTGGTTGTTGTCCTTCATTTTCACAGAGGACCAAAACAACATCACTATGTTTGAATCAAGTCAGTGTCTCTGACTATGACTGATCAGACTAATACAAACTCAGAATGTTCTACCACATGTTAACATTTGGGGTGACTTCTCTAAATTTGAGCATCTCACATTTCTTTTGATCTACTTCAGTTCTGTTTTGCTCATAAAACACAGCACATTCTCTGATGAGGGCATGTCATGATACAGCATTACTCCCATGTCACACAATGAATTTCAAAGTTCTTGAGAGACCTTGAGACTGTCCTTTTATTGCTTTTTCTGACCACTGTGTGAGCACGTACTCTGTGTAAGTTCTCCATTAAACAGTCGTTTTGACAATGTATATTTGGAATTAAAACAATGTGGCCAGCCCATCGAAGTTATGTTCTATGCAATAGAGTTTGAATAATTGACAGTTTTGTTCTAGAAAGTATCTCTGTGTCTGGTGTCTCATCCTGCCAGGTGATCTTCAGAATCATCCTAAGACAATTCAAATGGAAGTGATTCAGTTTCATGGCATGATGCTGGTAGACTGTCCAGGTTTCACAGCACACCATAATGAGGTCATCACAATGGCTCTGTAGAACTTCAGTTTGGTGGTTGTTCTAATACCTCTTCTCTCCCACACTTTCCTCTGTAGCCTCCCAAACACTGAGCTGACTCTGACAATGCATCCATCAACCTTATTAACAATATGTACATCCCTGGAAAGTACACTGCCAAGCAAGTGAACTTATCTATAATATTCAATACTTCTCCATTTGCTTCACCAGATGGTTCCACATATGGATGGTGTGGTGCTGGCTGATGGAGCACCTGTGTTTTCTTGGTGTTAATTGTTAAGCCAAAATTAGTACAAGCAGCAGAGAATCAGTTCATACTTTGTTGCATCTCCACCTCATAGGCTGCATTGAGTGTACTACATCTGAAAACAAGCAAAATAAAAATCATGTACCAACAATCCCTCCGCTTCAGTCTGGACTTGTAGCCTTTTCATGTTGAAGAATTTACCATCAGTCCAGTAGCTGACCTTGATGCTATGTTCATCCTTGTTGAAAGCATTTAACAACATGACTGATAACATCATGCTAAAAAGCATGAGAGCAAGCACATAGCCTCGTTTTTCTCCATTAGTTGCTAAGAAAATATGAGAACATTGTCTACTATCCAAAACCTGGACAAGCTTTTGATTGTGAAATTGATGTACAATACTGATGAATTTTTCTAGGCAACCAAATTTGGACCTAATTTTCTATAAGCCTTCATGATTGACAGTATCAAATGCCTTAATCAAATCTATAAATGTGTACAGACCTCTCTTCTGCTCCTGGCAGTTCTCCTGGAGTTGTCAGGCAGCATCCACCATATTGACTGTTCTTCAGCCCACACTGGCTCTCAGGTAGATGACCAACTTCCAGTTGATGGATCAATCGATTAAGGACTCTGACAAGACTCTTGCCAGAAACAAATAAAAGAAAGACACTACTCCCCCACTGTGACTGTAACAGGACAATCTATTTCCTTTACCTTTATAGAAATGGACAACGGAGGCATCCTCAAACTCCTGGGGATAACCTCCTTTAGCCATATAACCCAGAAAATTTCAGCTTTTGTATGAGCATTGGATCCCCAACCTGGTAAATCTCAGCTGCAGGAGAATCAGCACCAGTTGCTTTGTCATGCAAAAGCAGACTAATAGCATTCAAAACCCATTCTTCAGTTAGAACTTCAGCTATCAACCTGAGGTAAATGGTCAGTGGCCTCAACATTGATTGATGAAGATCCCTTGAGAACACTATAGAAATATTCAGCCCATCTCTTGAAGATCATGTCCTTATCACTAATCAGTGTGGCTCCATTAGTACTGATTAGCTGAGAGGCATAGATCTTTGGCCCACAAATAGCCTTTGGGGCATCATAAAAGCACTTTGAATTGTTAGTATGAGTGTAAAATTGAATTTCATCTGCTTTCTTACTGAGCCAAGAATCCTGCATCTCTAAGCTTCACTTGTACTTTACATTTGATGGAATTAAATGCTGTCTTCTCAGAGACTGATGAACTATCCTGCTAGTAAACCCTGTGGAGTTATCATTTTTCATTTAAGAGCTTCTGAATTTTCCTATCATTTTTATCCAACCAGTCTTGATGATTGTGAGTGTTCTGACCCAGATTAGTCAGTGCTGTACACCAAATCTCTGAAAGCTGCCCATTTCTTTTCTGCTCCACTGTTGCCAACTGTGTGTCTGCTCAACTTTCCCACTAAATTAGCAGGAAACTATTCCTGATCTGTTGACCTTAATTCTTCTGGTAGTCATTTTGCCTTGGAGCCACCACTTTTGTTGAATGAGAATATTTAGCTTGAAGAGAATAAGTCTTTGATGTCCAGAACTTTGTACTCACTCATTGCCTTTGTCACTCTCACATCCTTTCTGTATCTTCTTCTTACAGTCACATAGTCTATTAAATGACAATGTTTCCTGCAAGTGTGTATCCAAAAAGTTTTATTTTGTTTAGGTAAATGGAAGAGAGTGTTGGTGATGAGAAGGTAATGATATGCACTAGTCTTCAGCAGTAAGTGACTATTGTTGCTGTTTTCAACTCCCTTCCTCCCAAGGACTCCCTACCATGTATGGTAGTCTGGCCCTCCTCTAGCATTAAAGTCACCCAGAATTATAAGCTTTTTCTTTTTTGGCACATTTCTAACAAAGATCTCCAGGTCTTCATAAAAATGTTCCTTGTCCTCATCAAGTTTGTCATGGTGGGACCACAGGTACTAATGATGTTGACATGGTGTTTTCCTGCAAGTAGCAACAGCATTGCCATGAGCTTTCATTCACTACATAGGCATATAAGCTTGTTCACTAGGTTAGTTTTGATTGCAAAGTCTACACCAGCTTCATGATGCTCCCTTTCACTGCAACCACTCCAGAAGAATATATATCCAGCTGCAACTTCACTAAGCTGGTCTTCATTAGCCAGCCTTGTTTCACTCAAGGATGCTATTTGGATGCATTACCTGCTGAGTTCTCCCAACAAAAACTATTGATCTTTCCAGTCTATTGAATTTTCTGTTGTGTATGTGTGTCTACATTCCTTGTATCAATGGTGAGTGGGATCATCTTTGTAGATGTTTTTGTACATTTTTTTTTGTATGTGTGTGCCATGGTAATCAGGCCAGTGTTGGGCAAGCAGAAAAATTTTAGGGTACCTTTTCTCTCCCTTTCCTCACATCAGGAGGTAAGCAGTGTGATCCTTAAAAATCTCAGATACCTAAGGGGCTACTGAATGCCACTGCTGCTTCCAGTAAGAAGATAGCCCTACAACCTGGGTCACCTAATTGCAGAGTTGTGACTACAGCTCTCATGTATCCATACCTGCTGCTTGGTCACTTGCCTATTGCAGCCTGTTGCCTTTGATATAGGCAAAAAATGGTAAAATGATATGGGTGATGTATTTTGATTTGTACGCAAATTGGATTTAAGTGACGCAGAGTTACCTGAAGTCATTGGCCTCACTCTCTCTTCCAGATTCTTGACAGTCCAGTGGCAAGAAAGAGTCAAGATGACTGCATGAGATGCAGTGTATAACCTTAGAGTCTTTGATGTCTAACTAAGTTCTAAGTGCTCCACAGCACGTGCCTCAGCCGCCTCCATAGTTATTGGAACAAATTGTTCTCATTCACCCATTCCATGAGGGAAGTCTTCAAATGCTTGGAGTAGACACCCCCACTAACTCACTACTGAATTTGAGATCCCTCAGTTACCTTCAGTCTGATTTAGCCTGTCTGCCAAACCAGTTAACCAGGGTGTGGCCACTGTGCATGCTATAGCTTCTTGGAGCCACAGGTGAGAGCTGAGAAGATCAGGTGGACACCAAAGGTGGAAAACAGTCCTGAAAAGGGTTTGGCAGCCCTCATACCAGAGGGACTAGTCTTCACTGAGCATATCCTACATCCTGAAGTCAGATATGAACTCAGGAAGAGCAGTCTTCTTGTCTCTAGATTCTGCACTCTATCTACTGTGCCACTTAGCTGTCCATAGCATCGGTTATATCCTTGGACAATTCATTTCCCTTTAAGAGTCTTATTTTCATCAGATAAAAAGTGAATGAGCTGGACTACGTGATGCCTATAGATCATTTCAAGTCTAATCTTTACTCTTCAGAGATCTCCCACACAGGTCTAATTTTCCGTTCTCCAAACTCTGTTCTGTGTGATCACATATGCTCTGCTATGATGATTGCCAAGGTAATTATTTACGTTGAAGGCTTAACAGGTTGACAGTACTTTGTCAGACCTTAGGAGGTATTACATACTAAGTCAGGAAACCATACAAAGAAAATGCAAAAGTCTTTGTGCCAATATTCATAAAGCACTATCCATGGTAGTCAAAAATCATAAACAAAGTGGGAACCCTTCATTGGGGAATGAGTGAACAAACTTTTATACGGGGAGGTAACAGTATAGATGTGCTAACTGTAAGAGATGGCAAATATGAAAAAAATTCAGAGGATTGTGGGGAAATATGTAAAAACATATATAATAAAATAAGCATACTGCAGATAACAAACCCAAAACTGTAAATGAAAATGAACGATAGGGGTAACTAAACTATGACTAATTACAATGACCAATCACTTTCAAAGAAAATAGATCAAACTTGTCTCCTATGTTTTGGGCCTCTGTTCTCCATACTATTTTTTGTTTTATCTTGCAATTTCATCACTATAAGGATTTGCCAATACACATCAGCATTGACTATAAAATTTACCTAAGCTATTATTCTCCTAGGGCACTGATAATACAAATCTTGCTAAGGGGCACACAGCCAGTATGTCAAACATGGTACTTGAACCCAATCTACAAATATAGAGTGAATCTAATGACTTCTTTAAAGATATCAACAAAACATAATGCATATGTATATATAGTACCAATATATTACATTATAAATATCTCCAACTTTTTGTGATGACAGCCATAAAGTATGTCATTCTATTGGGACAACTGTTTGTCAGTGTCATCTATAATGCATTAGCTGCTTAAGAGAGAACTATATCCAGCTGCTGTGTTGCTTTCCTTTCAGAAAGTGCTAAAGAATGGCCCGTGGTTCATTTTAGTAAGTGAGGAGGGCTAGGCTGTGTTTGGAACTTAATGACGTTATTTACATGTCTTCTGTGGGAGAGGCAGTACTTAACTTGCTTTTTATGAGACATTTCTGAAGATGTCTTCATTGCCATTCTATAAAAAGGCAATTGTCAGTGCTTTGATAATTTCTCATTGAGAATCCTCCGACACGATTTTTAGCGGGATGCGCAGCCCTACAGCCTGTATCAGCATTGGATAATAGAACAGCTAGGCTCATTTTGCAATGTGATTACAAAACCCATCACTGTGAATTATACAGCAAGCAAAATTGGTTTCCACCTTCTGCAAAGCCAGAATATTATCTTGCACAAATAGTGTACAAATGTAGAAATAATATGAGTCCAACTTATCTGAACGATAGACTACAAAAGGCTTGTGCCGTTCCCTCCATCAACCCTCTCTATGCTGTTAATGGCACCTACACTATTCAGAAAGCAATCCCTAATCATGGTGAATGCTCTCACTCCCACTAAGCTTCAATAGCCCAGATATGCCTCCTACTGCTGCCAAAGTCTGTGAAACTGACAATTAATTTCAAAGGAATTTCTCTCAACATCTTAAGGTCAGTCAAAGTGTGACCATGTCACCTTACATAATACATATGTCTCATTAATTGAAGCAGTCTATCTGACATTATGGATATCATATAGGTGATATAACCTGCACCCCTTTTTAGATTGGAATCAGTCCTTTGTAATGCTGCCATTAGAGTATTTTGGCAGAATTTTGAATAATATTTCTTCTTTTTCTCATCAATTATGAGCCTTGTAGACTCTAATGAACATTTTATATTGCTTCTAAAATTTAGAGATTGATAGATCATAGAATCTCAGAATTAAGAAGAACATGGTGCTAGTTGAGGCAGCAACCTTTTCTATGACATCCCCCAAGAAAATTCACTCTGTATCTTTGCCACCACCAACATCAATTGACAATGAATTGCCACCACTGAGGTTGGCAAATTAGTCAGTCCCTAAGAAGAAAGTCATCTGGAGGGAGGAACAGGGGAAAGCATATGCCAAGCAAGTCAGACCATTACTACCATTTATCCTCAAGCTCCAGCACAAATAGTCCAGGATTCTTTCCACAAGAACCCAGAAATACCAGTTCTTCTCTCTCTCCCAGACCTCTGGACATGCCTCCAGCTTGTCTCTATCAACATCATGCAGGGAACATTTTATAGAGATGAGAGCTGGCAAATTTTACCTTGGATGGCATATTTGCAGCCTCTTCAGCAACCACAAGTATTGAAGACACATATAAGAAATTTTTCAAAGCCAAAGTCCTTGGAACCATCAAACAGCTAAATATCATGAGCAAACATAATTTATTAATGGAAATAACACTAAAGAAGATATACTGTCAAGTATCTTTACACTGTACACCAGTGACCATTGGGCCTTTCCCTTTGACCTGGAACTGAAGCCTTCTAAATGTGTTGCCTTTCTCTATTAGAATGTGATTTCCTTAAGAGCAGAGACTGTCTCACTTTTCTATTTGAGTCACCCTTAGCAAAGTGTTTTGCACATAGTAAGTACTTAATAAATTTTTTTATTCATTCTTTTTGCAAGCTTTTGTTTTTTACTCATCTGTTTTTACAGATGCAAGCATCTGCAGTTCCTTCAATTTGTCATTAAACAAGTTTCTACTCTCTTTCATCCTAAGTGCTCATCTAGTCCAACCCACTCATTTATGCAAATGAGGAAATAAGGTCCTAGGAAGGCCCTTCACTAAGATCACAAAGTGAGTTAGTGAAGCTCTTGACAGGTACTCAGATTTATTTATCTTTGTATCCCCTTGTGTCCTCTCCCATCAACCTTTCTATCCTACCCATCAAACACCTTGACCTATTTATGATCTTTACATGAAAGTCCCCTGGGATTCTCTGTGAACAAGACTCAGGGACAATGAATGCTAATTTTTTTAAACTCCATGACCCATGTTGTAGATATAAAAATGAGACCTGGAAATCTGAAAGTCTTGAATTTCCCCCAAAACAATAAACCCAGTAATTATTTCTAACTGAACATTCCATGTTCTGGGGCAACTATATCCCATGCTAGGTAATAAACATCAAAATGAGACTTCCTCCTAAGTAAGGGCATCTTTACAACTGCTATTGGACTCCATGAAAATTATCTTGCTTCTCTATCAAGGGACTAAATGCAAGAGACTCAATTTGTCATTTTTTTAGCCAAATCCTTTTTACCTTAAGTCAGTTAAAGGTACAGGTATATTTTACATATCATTCCCAAGCAGAATACCTTCTGTGGCATATATCAATACGGTATGATATCAAATACCAAAAGGAGTTCTGATTCATGTCTTCCATATAGGGATTTCCCAAAATTTATTTGTCAGAATCTCCTAAGTGATTTCACCCATTCGCATAATTTCAAGTTACTCCTCCAGGTGAATGACTTTCCTTCTCACCTCTGTCTTCAGACCTTCATCTCCAAATTTCTACTGGTCAGTTAACAGAATCACAGATTCTCTAAGTGGAACCAGGACTCAGAGCCCTTCCCCTCTGATCCAGACCCAAGACAAGAGTCTCTCTACATTATACTTAGCAAGTAATCAACTGACCTTTGCTTGAAGATGACCAGTGAGGGAGAAATGAGTAACTCCCAAGGCAGCTAATTCTTCTTTGGGGTAGCCCTATTTCACAAGACAACTTTACTTTCTTCAAAGTTATATTTGCCTTTTTTGTAAATTCAATTCATGGATACTAAACATGCTTTCTTAAACTGAGCAGAAGGAGTCTAGATTCTCTTGCATGTGATGATATGTAGAAGGACAGTAGAAAGAGTGCTGACTCCAAAGTCAGAACCAGGGTTCAAATCCTGCCTTTGACACTACCTGTGTGATCATGGCATACCATGAAAGAAAGATGAATTTGGAGACAATGGACCAGAGTTCTAATCCTGATGCTGCCACTTACTACAGTTATGACCTTGGACAATTCACTTAAACTCTCTGGGACCCACTTTCCTTACTTGTAAAATGAGGGAGTTATTGTAATGAGGAAGATTTTAATCTGTGGTTATATTATAGTGCAAACTTTCACCTTTTGGTCATCTTTCTCTGTATATCCTCCTGTCCAGAATTAAATATAACACTGCAGATTTGATCTAACCAGGGTAATCATTTTATTTTTCTTTCCTTTACTAACACCTAATATTAATGTGAATTTATCTAATGTTGCTAACATTAATGTAAATTAACAAAATTAAATAATATTATCATTTATATTCTTTATTAAACATCCAATATGTACCAAACATTGTGCTGTGGAGTGGGAATGTAAAGACAAAAACAAAATGGTCCCTGACTGCTAAGAGCTGAGAGTTGAGTTTAGAGATAACATGCACATACAGTATATGGGCCATTAGAAAATTGATACTTACAAAAGAGAAAGCGATGAGTTAAATTTATTTAAAAGGCACTAGCAATTTAGGGGATTGGAAAGGAAAGGCATGAGATGAAACTTTTTTTTTTCTAATCCAGCAAACATTTATTTTTTTCTTCAGTCTTTTTTAAATTAATTTATTTCTTTTCACTTTTCTACAATCACTTCCATAAATCTTAGATTTTCTGTCCCTCCATAACTACTGCCTGCCGAAGACAGCATGCAATCTTATATGTATTCTACACATATATTCTTATTAAACACTTTTTCACATTAGTCATATTGCATAGAAGAATTAAAATGAATGGGAGAAACCAAGAGAAAAACCCAAACAAAACAAAACATAACACAAGAGAAAATATTCTGCTTCATTCTGTGCTTCAATTCCATAGTTTTTTCTTCTGGATATGAATGACATTTTGCTTCAAGAATCCTTTGGGAATGTTTTAGGTCCTTGCATTGCTGTGAAGGGCTAAGTCTACCAGAAAATTCCTCACACTGTGGTTGTTACTGTGTACAATGACCTCCTGGTTCTACTCCTTTCACTCAACATCAGTTCATATAAGTCCTTCCAGGCCTCTCTGAAGTCTTCCTGTTCATCATTTCTTCTAGCACAACAGCATTACATTATATTCATATACCGCAACTTGTTCAACCATTTCCCAGTTGATGGGCATCTCCTCAATTTCCAGTTCTTGGTCACTACAAAAAGACCTGTCATAAATATTTTTGTACATGTGGGACCCTTTTCCATTTTAATGATCTTTCTGGGATACAGTCCTAGAAGTGACATTGCAGGGTCAAAGGGTACATTTTTGTAGCCCTTTGGGCATAGTTCCAAATTGCTTTCCAGAATGATTGGATCAGCTCATAGCTCCACCAACATCGAATTAGTGTTCCAACTCTCCGACATCTTCTTCAACATTTATCATGTTATTTTGTCATGTTAGCCACTCTGATAGGGGTGATGTGGTACCTCAGAATTGTTTTGATTTGCATCTCTCTAATAAATAGTGATTTAGAGCATTTTTTCATATGTTTTAATTTCTTCCTCTGAAAGCTACCTGTTTATATCCTTTGACCATTTATCAATTGGGGAATGACTTGTGTCTTGTGAATTTGACTCAGGTCTCTATATATTTTAGAAATAAGACCTTCATCACAGACACCAGTTGCAAAAATTTTCCTGAATTTTCAACTTCCCTCCTAATCTTGGTTACATTGGGTTTGTTTGTGCAAAAACTTCTTAATGTAATCAAAATTATCCATTTTGCGCTTCATAATGTTCTTTATCTCTTGTTTGGTCATAAATTTCTCCATTCTCCATAAATTTGACAAATTTATATTCCTTTCTCCCTTAATTTCTTTATAATATCAGTCTTTATACCTAGATCATGTATCAATTTAGACCTTATTCTTGTGTACGATGGTCAGGCATTGGTCTATGCTCAGTTTCTGCCATCCTGTTATCCAGTTTTCCCAGTAGTATTTGTCAAACAGTGAGTTATTAACCCAGAAGTTGGGCTCCTTCGGTTTATCAAATGGTAGAGGGTCAATATTCATTGACAACTGTGTCTTGAGTACCTAACCTATTCCTTTGGTCTACCCTTCTGTTTCTTAGTCAGTACCAAGTGGTTTTGATATGTGCTGCTTTATAACACAATTTGAGATCTGGTAGAGCTAGGTCATCTTTCCTAGCATGTCTTTTCATTAATTCCTGGATATTCTGGACCATTTCTTCTATTTTGATATTATTTTTTCTATCCTTAGAAAATATTTTTTCTGGTAGTTTGATTGTTATGGCACCAAATAAGTAAATTAAGTTAGGTACCATTGTCACTTTTATTATATTAACTCTTCCTACCCACAAGCAACTGTTGTTTTTCCACTTACTTAGATCTGACTTTATTTGTATGAAAATTGTTTTTTAATTGTGTTCATATAGTCCCTAGGTTTGTTCTGGAAGGTAGACTCTCAGAAATTTTATAGTTGCTGTATTCTTTTTGTTAATATTCAAAATTTTTGCACCTATATTCATTAGATAAATTGATCTATAACTGTTTTTCTCTGTTTTGACTCTTCCTGGTTTAGGTATCAGGACCATATTTGCATCATAAAAACAATTTTGTAGGACTCCATCAATTTTCCCAAATAGTCTACACAGTATGGGAATTAACTGTTATTTAAAGGTTTGATAGAGTTCATTTGTAAATCCATTGGTCCCTGGAGATTTTTTCCAAGAGTTCATTGATGGCTTGCTGAATTTCTTTTTCTGAGACAGGTTATTTAAATATTCAGCTTCCTCTTCTGTTAATCTGGGCAACTTATATATTTTTTAAAATAGTCATCCATCTCACTTAGATTGTCAAATTTGTGAGCATATAGTTGGGTAAAATAATTTCTCATTATTGTTTTAATTTACTCCTTGTTGGAGGTGAGTTAACCCTTTTCATTTTGATATTGGTACTTTCGTTTCCTTCTTTCTTTTTTTAATCAAATTGACCAAAGGCTTGTCAATTTTATTGTTTTTTTTTTTCATGAAAGCAACTCTTAGTTTTATGTATTAGTTCAATAGTTTTCTTATTTTCAGTTTTAGTAATCTCTCCTTTGGTTTTCAGTATTTCTAATTTGGTATTTACTTGGAGATTTTCAATTTGGTTTTTTTTTTGTTTGTTTGTTTTTTCAGTCCAATTCATTGATCTCCTTCTCTATTTTGTTCATATATGTGTTCAGTGATATAAAACTTCCCCTAAGAACAGCTTTTGCAGCATCCCATAATTTTTGGTAGGTTTTCTCATTATTGTCATTCTCTTGAATTAAGTGATTGATTGTTTCTATGATTTGTTGTTTAACCCACTCATTCTTTAGGATTAGATTATTTAATTTCCAATTAATATTTGGTTTATCTTTCCATGGCCTTTTACTAAATATAATTTTTGTTGCATTATGATCTGAGAAGGATGAATTGACTATCTCTGCCATTCTGCACTGGATTGTGAGGTTTTTATGCTCTAGTACATGACCAGTTTTTGTATATGTGCCATGTACCACTGAGAAAAAGGTATATTCCTTTCTATCCCCATTCAATTTTTTCCAGAGATCTATAAATACCTTATCTGAAGTTCTATTCATCTCCTTAACTTCTTTCTTTTTATTTTGAGGTTAGATTTATCAAGTTCAGAGAGGGGAAGGTTGAGGTTCCCCACTAATATAGTTTTACTCTGTATTTCTTCCTGTTACTGCCTTAACTTCTCTAAGAATTTAGATGTTATACCACTTGGTGCACATATGTTTAGTATTGATATTGCTTCATTGTCTATGGTGCCTTTTATCAGGATATAGTTTCCTTCCTTATCTGTTTTGATTAGATCTATTTCTGCTTTTGCTTTGTCTGAGGTTAGGACTGCTGCCCTTGCTTTTGTTTACATCAGCAGAAACATAATATATTGTGCTCCAACCTTTTACCTTTACCCTATATGTATCCCACTTTATCAAATGTGTTTCTTGTAAACAACATGTTGTTGGATTATGGTTTTTAATCCATTCTGCTATACATCTCTGTTTTATGGGAGAGTTCATCCCATTCATATTCACAGTTACGATTACTATCTGTATCTTCCCCTTCATCCTATTTGCCCTCATTTATACTTTTAGTTCTTTCTTCTCCCCCCCCTTCTACAATAGTTTTAATTTTTGACCACTGTCTTCCTCAGTCTTCCCTCTCTTCTATTAGCCTCCCTCCCTTTATTTCCTCTTTACCCTTACTGTTTCCCTTCCTTTAAAGTCATTGGCCAATTTTTATTCTACCTCTCTAATTTGACTTTTAAATTCCTTCTTGAGCTCTTCCAAAAATGCTCTTTGGACTTGAGACCAGTTCATATTCCCTTCTGAGGTTTCAGATGGGAGTTCAATCTCAAAGCAGAACTCTTTCGTCTTTGTGTTTTAGCCCTTGTCCCCATAGTAAAATTCTGTGGCGTTTTCTTTTCTAGTTTACTTCTTGCTCATGATGATTATCTTTTTCCTGGCTTTTAGAGTGGATCTCTGCTTCTGGGACACACATGACTCTGTCCCATGGTTCTTGTGCTTAGAACTTGAAGCTTTGTGTATTGTGCCCTCTGGTTCTTTCAGCTAAGAAGCTAGAATGCTGCAGCTTACCTGGTACTGAGCTGGCTCGTGTGGCAAAGCAGAGGACAAGTGAAATCTTTCTGAGTTTCCCCAGAGTTACCCTGCAACTCTCAATGTGATGTGTGAAGGAGGGGTGATCTGACTATAGAAGATCTCCTCTTCTGTGCTACAGCACAGACAAGCTCAGTGGTTGGTGAACCCTTGTCTACACCAGTGTCTTCCCAATTCCTTTGGCTGAGATAGACATATGTGGGGTCCTGGTGTTGGTGGTTACAGCTCCACCCCCCTGGGGCTTAAGGATCTCCTCCTAGTTTGCTGAGGTGGGGCTGTCTGGGACAGCTCCAGTCTTGCACTGGTCGCCTTCAGTCACAGCAAGAGGGAACCCCCTTTGCAATTTTTATGGCCTCTCGAGGTAAGAGATTGTTTACTCCTTTGGCTGATCCCACTATTACAGGATTTTTCCTGGGGAGATATTCTCTGGGTTTTTCAAGATCAACAAGGGGAAGAGGATAGCAGTTACAGATCACTCTACCATCTTGGCTCCTGGAAGTTCAAGTAGGTGACTTACAGAAATTTAATCTGTGGACTAACAGTCTCAGGAAAGGCTACTGCTGTTACTGGAGGTCCTGTGCTTCTCTCTCACTCAATTCCACTGGACTCCTCTCCTGGACTGATATGTATGAGAATCTGCTCTACCGC
The DNA here is from genome assembly GCF_028372415.1 of Notamacropus eugenii. NCBI lineage: Eukaryota > Metazoa > Chordata > Mammalia > Diprotodontia > Macropodidae > Notamacropus > Notamacropus eugenii. The sequence continues at coordinate 685,314,048 of NC_092872.1, forward strand.
TTCTGCTCCAGACCACCTGGCACTTCCTGCTCGGCTTTGCTATGGTGGAGTCCATGCTGGTGTAAGCTGTGCACTCTGCACTCCTCCAGCTCAGTGCAACAGTTCCTTCTCATCGACCTTTCAGGCTGTCCTGGGCTTTTAATTTGCCACACTCTGTCTGTTTTATAGTGGATTCTGCCACTCTAAAATTTGTTCAGATTCACTTTTTAGAGGTATCTGAAGAAATCTGTCTTAGAGCTTAGGTGACTACATGCTTTCATTCTGCCATCTTGGCTCCACCCCCTTGAGATGAACTTTAAATGAAACTAACAACTCTAAGGAATGGAAGTGTTGGGGTGGTATGCCATCCAGGAATGTGAGACACACGTAAAGATGGAATAGGAATGTGTTATGTATGAGACACTGCAAAAAGATCAGTTTAGCTGGATCAAGGTGGTACAAGAGAAGAGAAATGTATATTTAACTAGAAAATTAGTTGATAATTTGAGACTCAGTTTTGAAAAGCTTTAATAACAATGGAGTTCATATTTGATTCCAGAGGTAACATAGAATTACTGGAGTTCATTGAGCAGGAAAGCAAAACGGAAATACCAACACTCAGAGAAAAAAAAATATGTTAAACCTAGGCATCTGTGAGGAGGAAGGATTGGAATAGTTGTAGACTCAAAGACAGAAGGTCAATTATAAGGTGGTTGTAAAAGATGAGGCAAAGCCTAAACTAGAGTGGCCACTATGTGAGTAGAGATAAAGAACTAGATTTGAAAGATCTTGAGTAAGTAGAAATGACAAACTTTTAGAGGTCAAACAATCCTATTCCTAAACATTACATTTGTCTTAATACTGTCCAGTATCACAATACTGTTAAGTAGTATGAAAGGATATTGCTATTTCATTATTGGTTTATACTGAAATTGCAGTCATTAAAAACCTCGAGCCCACCTAAATATCTTACTAGTACATACAACCCAACATTACTAAAACTAAATTTATCTTTTACATGAAATAGTCTTTCTGACTTCCTTCTTTTGTTAATGTCCTTACTATTTACTGAGTCACTAAGCTTAAAATTTCAGAGTCATCTTTGACACTACCTTCTCTTGGGTACTCCTTATATAATCAGTTGCCAACTCCTAGCCTTTCTATTTCTTTCAAGGGACACATTTGAGATTGCATAACACAGCAGCTACTTAAATTTACATAATGCCCTAAGGTTTACAAAGTGCTTTCCTCATAACAATCCTGAAACTAGTAGTGGAAGTGTGATTAGCACCTGATTATGACTGAGAAGACTGAGGCTTAGGGAGATTAAGTGACTTTTTCATGGTCATGCAGATATTAGGTGGCTGAGGAAGGAATCCAACCCTGAGCTCTTTCTTCCAATTATAACATTACTAATTAACTCTTCATTTTATATATATATGTATATATATATATACATATATATGTATATAGTGTGTGTGTGTATATGTATGCATATAAATATATACATATATACATATATGCATATATATATATATGTATATATATATATATATATATATATATATATATATATATATGGGCTGGTCTTAAAGTCAAGAAGACCTAGATTTGTGCCAATGAATGGTCTGTATAAAGAAAGCCAAATCGCATTGACTCTAAGTGCTTTTCAGACAACTCTTTTGGACTCCAAAATGTAGACAAGGTGATGATTTATAAATAGAGGGAAATTCTAACTCAAATTTACCCTCAAGGGCAAAATCTCAAATCCAATCTTCCCCCTCCCCCCAAAAAACCTTAATAAATTATTGATATATACCAATTATCACTCTTACAACACAATTACCATCTCCTTAAAGCCATGGAAGTCAGTCTGTTGTAATAGAAAGGACTCCAAATAGGAGTCAGAAAGACAGGGGCCAAGAAATGGCTTTGCCACATACTCTGTGACTTTAAGCAAACCATTTCCTCTCTTTTGGTGTCAATTTCCTTCTAAGTTGAATGAGGACATTGGATTAGAACTCTATGGCTCCTTTTGGTCCTAAAATTTTCTATTTTAAAAATCTTTTGACTTCTGACTTTCTATGATGCTATGACTATAGTGTATGTGTGCATGCATGCATATGTACATGCATATGTGTGTGCGTGTGTTGTGTGCATGTGTATGCATATGTATCCACTGCAAAAGATTAGACATGCACTTGTTCTTCATTAAATATCTGTTGGTTTTGGCAAGAATGAGAGACATTTTTAAAGGCATGGACCTTCAAGCTATGTTCATTTCTCAGGAACTAGATTCACTTTACAGTAAGTAGTGATAAACTACAAATTGAGTCTGAAGAGCCTCATTTAATATTTTTATCAGTGCCAAACCACAAGTCCAATAATGCTCTTACCCTTGGGGATTAGTGCTTAGACCACAGAGGACTGAGGTACCTCGGGAATCATTCCTGGAAAACATATTTCTGTTTATATTTAAAACTACATATTTCTTTAGCTCTCTATCAGTGTGGATATAGACTAATGTTACAGAACATTATTTCCATTAAGGGAATATTTCCAGTAAGTGAGCCAAACAGTCCAGCCAAAAATAAAATCACTAAAGTGAAGGGTTTTTTTTTTTTCATTTCTATAATGCTTAAAAAAAAAATAGAATAATCTCTTTGGCTGCATTAGCTAAACCTCTGATGCCAGACACTAATTATACCTCTTTTGACCTTTTCTATCTCTATTCTTATACTATATTCCACAAATACTCTATCAACTGGTATAGATCCCAAGGAAAAGAAATGAAATTCCCACCCCCCCATAGGATATTCTAAGAGTATCACTTTTAAATCAGAGAACATCAAACTTGGAAGTGACTTTAGATATTATCATATTGAGGCCATCATTTTAAAGAGGGAAATTGAACTCTCTGAAGTCACACACACACACACACACACACACACACACACACATCATAACAGAAAGTCCACACAAGATTTTGGACCTTCCGTTTCCCAATTAAATGTCTTATCTACCCTACCCTGTATCCCAACACAAGATGTTCATTCATCAAATTTTTCTTGAACGTTTATTGTTTAGGATAAGGTGTTAGGCATTGAGCATATAAATATACAGTTTGCAGACAAAACTCTTTTCTTGCTTTCATGGAATTTACTGTGTACTAGGGAACAAAACATGCTGACAGTTAACTATAATACATAATATTGCATGATAAGAGCATCAGATGAATGCAGAGTAACGTGTTATGGAAGAACTGAGATAAATGTCTCTACCCGCTGAGAAGACCTGGGAAAGGAGAGTGTAGGATAAAGATTTGAATTCAAAAAAGAGGTAGGAATTCATCCAAAAATGGAAAAGGGGACATTCCAGGGCCAGGGTATAGCATGAGCTAAAGGCATACATGGAGACCAAAGAGATACATTTAATGATGCTTTAAGTCAATATCTTTTAAGATACTTCAGAACTAGCTGACTGTTAAAACCTTTGATTATTCATGCAGACACATTTTCACTGCCAGAAGTACACATCTAGAATTCATTGCGAAAGATGATTAAGTCTTGAACATTAAAGTGAAGAATTTACTGGTATTTTTATAAGTTTTACCAGTTGAATGCAGAGATTGGAGTAGGTTGGGAAGACTCACAATAAAAACCATTTAGATTAAAATGAATAGATACAGAGACTGAAGAACATCATTGTCAGAGTTTATTACAAACCACCTCAATAGAAATAAAGAATAAATAAAGAGTTGGAAAAACTTATCACTAGTGTAGCCCAGAGGTTTGATAGAATATTGCTCTAAGACTTCCATTTTTTTGCATAACTGGGAACTCTGTCTCTATATTTCTCTTTAATCAAAAGCAATCTAGAATTTTTTTACTTTCTTATGAAAACGTTATCCTTCAAAAGGTGGATAAATTAAATCAATTCAATTAAATTTATGAAAGTATTTATTAAAAAGACCTATTATGTGCTTCCCATTTTACCAGGTACTGGGGGGGAGGGGGCAAAGCATAATCAGTGCCATCAAAGATCTCACATTCTGTTACAGAAAACATATACATATTTATCTAGGCAAATAACAAAATGTAAATACACAAAGAAAATATAAAGTTATAGGAGGAGAAAATGCATTAAAAGTTAGGATATTAAGAAAGGTACCTTCAATGGGATACATTTTTTGCTGTCTTGAATGGATCTAATGATTCCAAGGGTAAAAGGTAAAAATGAAGTTCAGTCCAGTTATGGACAAAAGTCTTTGCAAAGCCATGGAGAACAGAGATGACCATGTGTTGTGTAGAAATAAAAGCAAGTAAAAAAATGCAGAATTCATAAAAATGAAGGAATGTGAAATCAGTCTAGAAAGATATATTGTAAACACAGTGAATAAAGCTCTGGGCCTGGAGTATTTTAAGGCATGAGTCCAAATCTGACTTCAGACATTTACTAGCTCAGTGACTCTGGATAAGTCACCTCTTTTTCCTTTAGTTTCTCCAACTGTAAAATGACAATAATAGTAACTAATGACCAAGATTGTTAGAAGATCAAATAAGATCATATCTGATATATAATGGACGCTTAATATATCTTATTTCCTTCTTTCCTTAAATAATAATAAAAAAATAAACCTGGAATATTGAATTCTTTTTTACTTCAGAGGAAGGAAGGGGCTATTAAAGATTTTTGAATATGATGACATGGTCAGCTGAGTTCTACCATTTTGCATTTTTTTCATTCTTTTAATTTTATTTTATACTTCTTGATGTCTCATGAAATCATGAGCTTCCACTTACCCAATTAAAAATTTTTAAGGAATCATTTTCTTCCATGAGATTTTATACTTTTTTCCCCCATTTGGCTGATTCTGCTTTTCAAAAATTCTTTTATTCAGTGACTCTTTTTAAACCTTCTTTTCCATTTGGCCTATTTGGCTTTTTAAGGAGCTTTTTTTTCTTCAGTGAATTTTTGTGCCTCCTTTACCATTAGGTCAATTCTGATTCTGAAGGTGTTATTTTCTTCAGTATTTTTTTGTGTCTCTTCTATGAAGCTTTTCTTTTCATAATTTTCTTGCATCACTCATTTCTGTTCCCTATTTTCCTCTACCACTCTTAGCTCCTTTTGGAATTCTTCCAGGAATTTTTCTTGGGTTTGGGTCCAATTAGCATTTTTCTTTGGAGCTTTGTTTGTAGTTATTTCCATGTTGTTATCTTCTCAGTTTGTGTCTTGGTCTTCCGCACCATCATAGTAGCTTTGTGTGGTCAAGTTCTGTGCTGCTGTTGTAGTTTGCTCATTTTTCTAGCCTATTTTTTGACTTTGAATTTTATGCTAAAATTTGGCTCTGCTCATCTGGCGGTGGAAAAGCTTTAAACTTTTCATGATGCTATTTTCAGAGTTAGTTCTAGGGATCTGCAAATATTTGGTGCTTCCAAGGTGATGCTATCCTGGGAGAAGTGTGGTTATTGCTATCCTGGTCTCCACTCTAGTCTTTACCTAGGAAGGGTCCCTGGTCTCCTGCACTGACAAGTACTAGCACTCCTCTTTGTGTTGGAACTTGGATCATGACCCCCACTCCTTGGTGACTGAACCCCAACACTCCACTTCATCCTAAAGCTGCAACTGAGAACTTTGTATTGGTAATAGAGATGATAATTAGAGTCACCTATACCCACTGCCCGCAAAGGGTCCTCTGTACTTACTGACCAGTTGTCTGATCCCTTCACTATCTCCAGACTGAGAATTCCCAAAGTTGTTGCTACCACCACAGTTGCTGCCACCATGTGTGTATACTGAAAACAGGTCTCTACCCTGATGTCACAGACCTCCTCTGAAAACTTCCTAAATTTTCTTAGGCCAGACAAATGTCTCACATAGAACTTTGATTGGTTTTGCCCTTCCAAAATTTGATGTTATCTTAGGGTTGATTGGAGAGGAATATTAAGAGAATTCAGCTGGGTTTCCACCTGTAATCCATCATCCTGGCTCCACCCAGATCTGTATCATTTTGGAAGATGTTTGGTTGATAGATTAGAGAAGGGAAAAACTGCAAGCAATAAGTTCAATTCTTTTCTCTAATCTATCAAAAATGATTGCAAAATGTGATTAATTGGCAGTTAGGTGGTACAATGGATAAAGTGCTGAGCCTGGAGTCAGAAAGAACTGAGTTAAAAGCTGTCCCCACACTTACTAGCTGTGTCACCCTGGGCAAGTCACTTAACTCTTATTGCCTCAGTTTCCTCATCTGTAAAATGAACTGGTGAAGGACATGGCAAACCACAGTAGTATCTTTCACAAGAAAACCCCAAATAGGATAACAAAGAGTTGGACAAGATTGAGAAAAATGACTGAACAACAGATCAATTAGAATTCCATCATAATAATCCAGAAAAGAAAGGATAAGGTGTCATAATGGTTTTGTGATGTGGATGAAAAGAAGGAGTCACATGTGAAAGATTCAGTTAAAATGAATTTGACAAGACCAGGCAGTTGAAGGTATATAAAAAAGAGTGTGAGTAAAGAGTTAAGAATAACTCCTAGTCTGTAAACTGAAGTGTTTGGAAAGATGGTATGTAGTTAACAGAAATAAGGAAGCTAGTAATGAGGGTAATTTGGGAGTTAATAGGGCTGAAAGAGTTGTGTTTTGGTCATATTGGATTTGAATTGTCTATGGGACATGGACATGTTCAATGGGAGTTTGTGATATGGGACTTGATTTCATGAGACAGAAAATGTTTTCCTATGTAGGCTTTGGATTCATCTGAATAAAGATAACAAGTACAAAGGAGGCAAAAAAAATCATTAAGGGAAATGACATAGAAGGAGAAGTGGAAAGGGTCGATGATAGAATTTTGGGATATTCTCAAAATTACTTGTTGTTGTTTAGTTGTTTCAGTCAGGTCTGACTCTTCATGACTCCATTTGGAGTTTACTTGGCAAAGATACTAGAGGGGTTTGCCATTTCCTTCTCCGGGTCATTTTACAGATGAGGAAACTGAGGAAAACAGTGTTAAGTGAATTGCCCAGGATCACACATCTTTTAAGTGTCTGTGGCTGGATTTGAACTCAGATCTTCCTGACTCCAGGCCCAGTGCTCTATTTACTGCATCACCTAGCTGCCCTATACACTGTGCCTCCTAGCTGAAGTGATAAGGCTGATGATCCAACAAAAGAGACATAAAAGGAGTATCCAAGCAGGGAGTATAAGAACAAGAAGAAAATAAAACCATCAGAAGTCCATGGAATAGATTTTAAATCAAGAAAATCTGGGAAGAAAGAATGATCATCAGCAACATCAACCACTGTAGAAAAAATCAAGAAGGATGAGGAGTGAAACATTTCATATGGTTTTCTTATTTACAAAATGAAGCATTTGCTACAATATGAGTCATAAGAAACTCAAGAGGAGTAGTAGCGACCACTCCATTCATCACAAAATGAGATAAGAAGACTGCTGTTAATCTAACATGCATACCAGATTTTGACAAAGCAGATTTGAAGACTCAGGAGATCATTATAAAGGATGTCACAGCCTAAAATTCAAGTTGAATAATAAGCAGCATCTACCTAAAACCTTCAGCAAGCATTATATGCAATGGAAATAAGCTAGATGCATTTCCAATAAGATCAGGGATGAAAGAAGGATGTCCATTATCACCACTATTATTCAATATGATATTGGAAATATTAGCTGTAGCCATTAGACAAGATAAAGAAATTGAAGGAATAAGAATAGACAAAGAAGAAATTAAGTTATCACTCTTTTGTAGATGATATGATGATATAAGTAGAGAATCCCAGAGATTCAATAAAAAACTACTTGATATAATAAACAACTTTGGCAAAGTTGCAGGTTGCAAAATAAGCTTGCACAAATCTTCTGCATTCCTATATATTAGTAACAAAATCCAACAGCAAGAGATAGAAATACAAATCCCATTTAAAGCTAAGGTAGACACTATAAAACATTTGGGAGTCTACCTGCCAAAACAAATTGAACACAATCACGACACTTTTTGCACAAATAAAGTCAGATCCAAGTAAGTGGAAAAACATCAGTTGCTCTTGGGTAGGCCGAGCCAATATAATAAAAATGACAATTCTACCTAAATTAATTTACTTATTTCGTGCCATACCAATTAAACTAACAGATAATTATTTTGAAGAATTGGATAAAATAATATCAAAATTCATCTGGAAGAACAAAAGGTCCAGAATATCAAAGGGACTAATGAAAAGAATTGCTAGGGAAGATGGCCTAGCGCTACCAGATCTCAAATTGTATTATAAAGCAGAAATTATCAAAACCACTTGGTACAGGCTAAGAAACAGAAGGGTAGACAAGTGGAATATGCTAGGTATTCAAGACACAGTAGGCAATGAATATAACGATCTCCTGTTTAATAAACCCAAGGACCCCAGCTTCTGGGACAAGAACTCACTATTTGACAGAAATTGCTGGGGAAACTGGATAACAGTGTGGTGGAAACTAGGCATAGACCCACGCCTGACACCATACACAAGAATAAAGTCCAAATGGGTACGCAATCTTGGTATAAAGATTGATATCATGGACAAACTAGAGGAGCAAGGAATAGTGTATTTATCAGATTTATGGAGAGGGGAAGAGTTTTTGACTAAAGAAGAGATAGAAAGTATTGTAAAGTGCAAGATGGATAATTTTGATTACATTTAACTGAAAAGTTTTTGCACAACCAAACCCAATGCAACCAAGATTAGGAGGGAAGCAGAAAGGGAAAAAAATTTTGCAACTAGTGTCTTTGATAAAGACCAAATTTCTAAGATATATAGAGAACAGAGTCAAATGTACAAGAAAACCAGTCATTCCCTAATTTATAAATGGTCAAAGGATATGAACAGGCAATTTTCAGAGGAAGAAATTAAAGATACCTATAATCATATGAAAAAATGCTCTAAATCACTTTTGATTAGAGAGATGTAAATCAAAACAACAATGAGGTACCACATCACACCTATTAGATTGGCAAATATGACAGATCAGGAAAATGATAAATGTTGGAGAGGATGTGGGAGAGTTGGAACAAGAATTCTTTGTTAGTGGAGCTGTGAGCTCATCCAACCATTCTGGAGAGTGGTTTGGAGCTATGCCCAAAGGGCTACAAAAATGTGCATACCCTTTGACCCAGCAATATCTCCTCTAGGACTGCATCCCCATGAGATCACAAAAATGGGAAAGGGTCCCACATGTACAAAAATATTTATAGCAGTACTCTTTGTGGTGGCCAAAAACTGGAAATCAATGGATGCCCATCAATTGGGGAATGGCTGAATAAATTATGGTATATGAATGTAATGGAATACTATTGTGCCATAAGAAATGATGAACAAGAAGAGTTCAGAGAGGCCTGGAAAGATTTATATGATCTAATGCTGAGTGAAAGGAGCAGAACCAGGAGAACTTTATACACAGCAACAACCACAGTGTGCGAGAGTTTTTTCTGGTAGACTTGGATCTTTATAGCAATGCAAGGACATGAAAAAAAATTCCCAATGGTCTTCTAAAGCAAAATGCCTTCCACATTCAGAGAAGGAACTATGGAATTCAATCATAGAATGTAGCAGAGCATTGTGTGTGTGTGTGTGTGTGTGTGTGTGTGTGTGTGTGTGTGTATTATGTTTGGTTTGTTATATGATTTCTCCTATTTATTTTAGTTCTTCTACACAGCATGACTATAGTGAAAATGTATTCAATAGGAATATATGTGTAGATCCTATATAGAATTGTATGTCTTCTTGGGGAGGGAGGGTAAGGGGTAAGTAGGGGGAAAAAAATCTAAATTTTATGGTAGTGATTGTAGAACATTAAAAAAAAATAAAATGATTATTTTAAAAAAATTAAAAAAAAATAAAGTTCAAATGGGTGAGTCTATCCAGGAAATAAGGGAAAGAGGGGAGGAAGAAAGGAAGGAAGGAGGGAAGGAAAGAATGAGTGAAGGAATGAGGGAAGGAAGGAAGGAAGGAACAAAAGAAAGAAAAAGAAACCCTTAACAGTTCTCCATATGTTAGAACATAAAATGGCATAAGCAAACTCAGAAAGGTAGAAATACTACACACGTCCATTACTGACTATGATGATATGAAAGATTATTAACAAAGCCTTCTAAAGAAATTATTCAGACTTAAAGACAGTCCAAACATTTTCATCCTAAAGAACTGAAGGGGTCAAAAATGATTCTTGAGAAAAATTGATAATTTCATTCTGAAAAATTACAATGAATCAACACACACACACAGACACACACACGCACACATTTTGGTATGTGGCCAAAGTACAACTTAGAATTTCTATCACTCAGCACTTTCCTCATCAAAAGAGAGGAAGAATAGAATAATAAAGTTTTCATGAAATTTCAAAAATAATTGAAATGTAACCAATAAAAAATTTCCACTACAAATAGAAATTTTGAAAATTAGATAGAATTTTTTTATTTAAAGAAAAAAATGACATAAAATTGGGAATTCTTTTAAAAGAACATTAATAATTTGAATCCCAACTAAGGTATTAAAAAGAGAGGGGTAATCAAATTCGGAAAATCAATAATGAAATAAAAATGAACTCAAAACAAATGAAAGGGAAATAAAGGACATTTTGAGGATATATTTATGTTATATGTCAATAAAATGAAATATAGTATTTATAAATATAATATCAATATAGTATTTATGTAACAGTATTTATACATTGTTTCACATATATAAATATTTAATAAAATTTAATAAATAATGCAATTTAATAAATATTTAATAAACTAATGAATATTTAATAAATAAATTACATTATTTAAAAATACAGTATTTATAAATAGAGTAACCGAATCTCAAAGTACTGTGAAATTAAAGTCTAAGGGAGTAGGGGGAAGTATCAAATGTAAATTCTCTCAAACATTCTAAGATTAAATAATTGTCATATTACATAGAATTATTTGCAAAAATAGAAAAAGTAGCACTTTAGCCAAATTCCTTTAATCATAAAAAAAATGATTTTGATACCAAAATCAGGGAGAGATGAAATTGAGAAAAATCTGTATCAGTAGCTTTAATAAATACTGAATGAAAAATGTAGAATAAAATAGTGGCAAAGAAGATTCAGCAACATATTAAAATATTATCAATTATTACTAGGTTGGATTTATGCCAGGAATGCTGAGGTGCTTCAGTACTGGAAAAATTATAAACATAATTGACTACATTAACAGCAACAATAAATATCAGTATAAATTGTTGTAGATTTCCCCCCACACACAAAATGGAGCAACCATTTCTGTTAAAACATTTTTAAGAGCATAAATGGACCTTACTTTAATATTATGAGGTCTATCTAAAACCAATAGCCAGTATAATATATAATGAAGATAAACTAGAGGTCTTGCTAATAAAATTAGGTTAAAAAAAGGTTTTCCATTATCATGATTATTATTAGATCTAATTCTAGAAATACCAGCTATAGCAATGAAAGAAAAAGAAAACAAAGTAGGAAATCCATATAGTCAAAGAGGATTGGAAACTAAATATGTATATATTTGCAAATAATATGATTGTCTGCTCAAAGTACTCTAGAGATTAATTTAGTCTCTCATCACTTCATGCCTGGACAATTGCAATTGCCTGCTGGTTGGTTTCCCTGCCACAGGCTGTTCCCACTTCAGTCCATCTCCCACTCAGTTGCTAAAGTGATCTACCTAAATTGCAGGCCTGACCATGTCGCCCCACCAACATTCAATAATCTCCAATAGTTCTCAATAACTTCCAAGGTCAAAGACAAAATCCTCTGTTTGGTGCTACAAATTTTTCCTAATCTGGCCCCTTCCTATCTTTCTAGTCTCTACCTTTTCTAGTCTCATCATATACCACCTCTGTAGTACTGACATTCTCGCAAAACACTCATCTCCTAACTTGGATGTATTCATTTGCTATCCTTCATGCCTAGGATTCTTTACTCGCTCTTCTTCACCTCCTGACTTCCCTAATTGCAAGTTTCAAGTTTAAGCTGATGGCATATCCATAAAATTGAAAATAACTATGTAAACCACAGTATAAGATTGTAATGGAATAATACTGGTCCACAAAAAAAAAAAATTGTCATAAATTAGTGTAGAACAATGACATCAAATTAAAACTGAATTGGATCCTTTTGAAAACCACAAATTAATATCTTCTATGTTGCATTGAGTTATTTATTTTTCTAAATATTTCCCAATTACATTTAAATATACTTCATGCTGCACTGAGAAGTTGTCCAGCCTTGGCTTCAGAACCAGTCTGACACCTCTGCTGTAGAATGGAATGAGCAGGACCAAGAAAACAACGTATACTATGACTACATCATTACAGAGGAAAAGAGCTTCCAAAGAATTCATAGCTCTGGCCAATGCACTCAATCAATCAGCCAATACATATTTATCAAGCATCTATTACATGCCAAGCACAGTGATAAGTGTTGAGGATATAATAATAACAAAGGCAAAAGACAGCCACCACCCTCAAGGAGCTTATAAATTAATAGAGAGACAGTAAGTTCTATATAGGGTGAACAGGAAATCATTAATGGAGGGAAAGCCTTGTATTTAAGAAGAGTTGGAGGCTTCCTGTAAACCATGGGATTTTAGTTGGGACCTAAAGGAAACTGGGACATCAGTAGTTGTAGTGGAGGGAGAGCATAATAGGCATGGAGGACAGTGAAAGAAAATTCAATGATGAACCATGGACTAATAATGCAGCATGTGTCCCATTTCTGACCAAGAGAAAATTTACTAGAGGTGTGAAATGAGATGCACATTATCAGACAGGGTCAATATAGGTGTCTGTTTTCCATGAGTTAAGTTAATTTTACAAAGAGAGGTTTATTTTGTTTTGTTTTATTTTGAGGGGAAAGGGGGATAGAATTATGATAGCAATAAAAAAAAAACTTCAGTGAAAGTTTTATAATGCACAGAAAAGAAGAAACTTTACAGGGAAACAGAAAAGTGCAATAACCTTTGGAACTATAATACTGAATTATATGTGCTTTTAAAATTGTTAAGGAAAGAGGAAGGAAATAAGCACTTACATACCACCTACTACGTGCCAGGTGCTGTGCTAAGTGATTTGATGAATATCTTATTTGATCCTCACAACAACTGTGTGAGGCAGGTGGTGTTGTTATTCCCATTTTGTAGATGAAGAAACTGGAACAGACAGAGCTTAGGTATCTTGTCCAGAGTCATACATCTAGTAAGTGTCTAAGGCTGGATCGAACTCAGTCCTTCCAGATTCTAGGACTAGGACTCCATCCACTGAACTAACAGCAGATTAATAGTTTCATATGTACTAATATTTCTGATTTTTGTATATGGACATGTAGATATTTGTATTTATAAAATTCAAAATTACAAAAATTAATTATTTTTCAAATGAAAGAACTATAGATTCAGCTCATCCTGTCTTCGCAACATTTGTCCAAGATCTATGAATTCATGTACAAACTCTATGAGTTACCCACCCAACTTCAAGCTATCTTATGGACAATAGGAATTCTATATCCACTTGGCTTTTCATATTTGAATAGTGAAATGAGAATTTTTGAGAGGTTATGGTTCACATTTAGGAAACTCTACCAAGTTCTGGCCCTCAAAGAAATCAGTACATGACACCTGCAAACTAGCATCTGGAGGACTTCACCATCTCTAGGGAATCACTCTTTAATTTAGACTCTGTGTTCTGTGTCCTTCATGACAGTAGCACATATCTTTGGCAAGCATGTGTTTCCTTGTTTTATGCCTCATTTGCTATTAATAAAACAAAGTTATCTCTGTTTTTTAAGACAGAAATTACTTAGATTTTGCCAAACAAATTGCAAAGACCCTCATGCAATTCTTGAGGATGAGAGGAAAATGTTAGCAAATAGGTAAATAGGAACTGATTAAGTCACCAGACTTAAGTCTCGTGACTTAATTATTAATGAACTGATATCACTATGTAAAGATACCACAGCTCTTTGATTGTCCTTATGCTGCAATTTACATTGAGATTGTTTTAATAAATAACTAGGATGGCATACTTCCCAAATTTATAGAGAGCATAAAGCTGGGAGGAATAATTATTATTCTGAATGACAAAATCAGGATCCAAAAAGATCTTGACACACTAGGATATGAGGCCAAGTCTCATAAGAAAAAAAAATTAATGAGGATGAATGTAAACTCTCACACTAGAGTTAAAGAAGTAATCTTTGTAAATATAAGATGGGGAGTTATTACTAGATAGCAATTCAGAAGAAAGAAGATCTGAGGCCTTCAATAAACTATATGTTCATTATGAGTTAACAATGCGTTATGACATATTAGAAAAGGTATTTCATTATAGTGATCTGTTAACAAGGCATAGGGTCCAGGATTATGAATATAGTAGTTTCATAGTATGTCACATTACACTGCAGTATTTTGTTTGATTCTAGTTACTACATTTTGGTAAGGGCATTGATAAATTAGAGAGCATTCAGAGAAAAAAAGGCTAACAAGAAGGTGATGGTACTCAAAATCATTCTATGTTAGATTATGAATTCCCTGAGCATTTTTTCCTTCTGTTTTATATCCTCATCATAGCACCTGCCACAGTATAAGGATTTAATAAATTCTTGTTGACTTGACTATATGAGGAATTGATGATAATGGTGAGCCTGGAGAACAAAAAGACTAGGTGAAACATGATTTTTTTTCTTAAAATATTTGGATCTTGAAATGTGGAAGAGAGATAAGACTTTTTCTTCCATTTTCCATCAGCTACACTGTTTTTGTTTTCTTTGGATCTCTTCGCTATCCCTTCTTTTCTCAGGGAACTCATCATTGGGAAATCTCACTATTCTTCCAGAATGAATCTGCTTGGTCGTCACATCTCTTCGGTAACCTCTGGCTTGCTAATTAGACTCTAGAACTAGAACCCCTATTTAAAGAGATGCATCAGCACAGTTTTACTCTCCATTAGCCATCAGTTACACTGCTTTTGGACTTCTTTGGAATTCTCCATCATTCTCCTGTGGTAGGTTAATAGGTAACTTCTTTCCTCCTCTGGCCCCCTTTTACCCCTTCTGTATTCAGCTTCCTTTTTGGGTATTGTCTTCCTCCATTAGATTGTCATTCCCTGAGGAAAGGAATAGCCTTTGTTTTATTTGTATCCCCAGCACTTAGGTCCAGTGCTTGGGACATAATAGATTCTAAATGATGCTACCTCTTTTGTTTTCTAAAATGGATAATTTATTTTTCTTTTTACCAAACTGAAATTTTCTCTTTAATCTCTACTTATTAGTCCCACTTATGTCCTCTGGGACCAAAAATAATAGGTTGAAATCCTTTTCCAAATGGCAACCCTTTGAAATACCACTACTTGGTCCATAGATGGAAGAAAAAGAATTCATATGTCCAAAATTCTCTAGCAGCTCTTTTTAGTGGTAGCAAAGAATTGAAAACTGAGGAGATACCCATCTGGTGAATGGCTGAACAACTATGGCCTATGTTTGTGACAGAATGTGATTCTGTTGTAAGAAATGATAAAAGGAAAGGTTTCAGAAAAACCTTTTAAGAATTATGTGAACTGATGCAAAAAGAAGTGAACTGAACTATGAAAACAGTATACATAGTAATATGAATATCATAATGACAAACTATGAAAGACTTCGCAAGTGATCAGTACAATGATCCACAACAGTTCCAAAGAACTCATGATGAAAAATGCTATTGACCTCCAGATAGAGAAATGATGGGTGCTGACTATAGAGTGAAGTATTTTTTTCACTTTATTTTTATTGCTATTTTTCACAGATCAGCTAATGTGGAAACATATTTTATTTTTTTAACTTCATATATATGTATATATAGAAATAAAATGAAAATAATAACATATTATATTTTTGCCTTTTCAATGAGTGGGGGAGGGGTGAAGGGAGAGAATTTGGAACTTGAAATTAAAAAAAGGAATTGTGTCATATACTTGTAGGGAGCAGCTATGTTCCTCCTTTTTTTTTTTTTTTTTCAGACTTTCATCCTACTTCCTTTGGTCGATAAAAGTGATATAAAATGTAGTGATGTCAGTGAGGATGATGGTTTAAAAATGCCCTAATCCTGGATGCCCTCTAATATATAAATACCTCTCCTAATATTTGAAACCCAGAACTGGACAAAATAATTCAAATATTGTCTTTCAGGCTAGAGATCACACTATAAACTCCTTCATTTTGGACCCTGTTCTCTTTTGACGAGTATTGCTCTCTTAACTGCCTAAAACCCCTATTTTTTTCACACCCAAAATGTTGTTTGGAACCATGAGTTTTGAACCATGTCTCACCTATTTCTCATTTGACTTGCCCTTCCAAAGTACCTTCCAGATCTACCTTTCATATTCTATCTAAATTTTGATGTTCTAAGGTCCCTATTAAGCTAATAGTATATTATTCAATAATATTTCAGTAGATACACATTTAAGCTATGGTGTTCTTTTTAACTATAATTTGGTATAATCTTTGTTGGACAAAATAGCAAGTCTAATCATTATTTATTTGAGGAATACCTACATTTTTCAGATAAACAAGATTTCCTAGAAGATAAAAAATTTGCATAAGAGATTACCAGATAAATTCCACAATAACAATAATGTACTCTTCCTTTCTATACTAGCAGGAGTGACATCTCCCATTTTCTGTAAGGTAAAATGCCTCCAAAAAATGAAGGAGATAATCTGTGTATGTTTCACAATATCTGGTACACAGTTTGCACAGAATAACACAGAATCACAGATTATCAATTAGAAGCAAAGTCAGAGGTCAATTGATCCAAACACTACCTAAACGAGAATCTCTCAAGGCTATGAGCTTTTGAGTTCTGCATACATGGTCAGACAGTTTCTAATTCAAACTCTTTAGTGAGGAAAAAAAATACTTCCTTTGACAACATCTGAATGTTTCAGAACAAAATTTGTTTCCTTCCAAGTTCTAGAGAAGTTACCCTTAATTCTGCCATTCAGCAGAGCAAATCCATTCATTCTACTGTTATTAAATATCCGAAGACAGCTAGCATAAATGTCCTACAGCATCTCTTCACCTTATCTTCATGTGACATCATCTATCCCCATCTTGCTTCCTTCTCCTTCCACTACATTTATCATCTTTTCCCCTCTAAAATATGTCATCCAGATTATAACATAACACTTCAGATATGGTCTAATAGAAAAAGGATGATAGAATTATCTCCCATATCTTTATCTCCTGATCATATATAAACTCTATGAAGATAAGGGGTATTTAATTTTTTCTTTGGGTCCCTAATACGCCTTTGCTGTACTAAGAACTTAATCAAAGCTTATTGACTGATTCTGGACACATCTCACTTAATGCATCTCACAATTTCATTTCCTTTTTGTACTACTGTGAATAGAATAAGTTTTAGCCCCTTATAAGTGATAGAGAGCATTGTAGGTTAGGAAGCACATGATGGTATCTAAATCAGCAATGGGAAGGGTAAAAGAGGAAAAAAGTCAGTAATTAAATTTAATTAGACAAAACTCTCCTGGTAATTCAATTCCTACTTGGAAACCTCACTTAGAAAAGGCTTCTGTTTGCATTAAAACTTCATTGGAGTCTGCTAATTAGCTATCTAAAGCAGCAACATAGTGTCCTATTGTGGTAAAATGAGGAAAAACTCATGAGAAATTTATGATTTTTTTTTTAACTCAGTAGCCTGTAGTGACTGAATCCCAATACAATGGTCAGGCATGGCAAATAGAATTTGCTGAAACAGAGGTAGCATCAAGAACAGCAAAGAACTGAGAATCTCCCTTTGAGCAACCATGGAGGAAAAATGGAATTTTCAGTGATTTACAGAGAGTTTGCAATCTTTGTATTTCTACCAGTTACTAAATAGCAGGTAAATATTCACAGTGTAAAGATTTGTCTCCCCTTCAAGAAGATAAAAAAGGCAGAAGGAACATCTCTCTACTATTCAGCTCATCAATGGAAATAAAACATTCCTAGAAAATGATGAAGGAACAGAGGAAGTGTTTCTAGGAGGAAAAATCATACACACACACACACATATATTTTTTTAAAAAGAGAAAGGAACAATACTAAATGGTCTCAAGAGGTCAAAGTAACAAAGAAGGTTTTTCAGAGAAAAAAGGGAATAGTTTTATATACAGAGAAACACAAACAGGTTTCTAAAGTTGCTACAAAAAGAGACAAAAGGTAGGAAATTAGATTTTTTTACTTGGTAGGTGTTTATTATATACCTTGTGAATTAATGAATGGCCCAGTATATGTAATTCAAATAGGCAGATAAGCAATGGAATAGTAGAGATCATGAACTTGAGATCTCACTTGGTCTATTACTGATCATTTTCACTGTGTCACACTAGGGATTCTTTTCCTGTACCATTAGAGTAAGTGTCCACTGAGGTCTCTTCAAATTCAAATCTATTGATAACCAAAAATGCTACCACTTCCTCTGCTTAGAAGGAGGCAGTATCGATTGAAACGCAGCAGATGGATTTGTCTTGCTTTCAAAACATGTATGTAACTTATCCTAAGTGAAATTCTATTTTTATTTTACTCTCTTAGCATTTTGTGGTTGAAAAAGCTGTTAATATAAGTTCTTGTCTCTATGATATATTAAATGATGAATACATAAACACTGTCCCTGCTTTCCTTTAAAAAAAAAAAAGAGTTGATGATAACATAATCCATATTATAGATCTAAAGGAAACAGAGATTCAAAATCAAAAGATTTGTTTGGGTTCAAATTCTATCTCTGGTACTTATCTTGTGATTTGGAAAATTCATTTCTTCTGCCTGAACCTGTTCCCCCCAAATGAATTAATAATGTTTGCACAATTTATATCACAGGGTTGTTGCAAATAAAGTACTCTAACAGCTACAACAGTGCTGCCTAAATGTCAGCTCCTATTATTAAGCACGGGCTATTTTTTTTTTTTTTTTGCAATGACAAAGATGATGCGATAGATTCATTAAATCCCAGCTCCTCAGTGTGGTCATCATGATTCTAATCTTGAGAATTATAGACATCACATACAGTTTTAAACTAATGTCCCTAAACTTTTCCACAGACAGGTCAACCCCTTTTGCAACTCTATGAATTTGTTTTATTCCAAGAAGAAAGCTCAGCTAGGCAAAGAGCCACTGTATCCCCTTTTCCAGGGGGATGGAAGTCACAGGTGTTATTATAAATTACCAATGCTAATTATCTACAGGTTATTTGCTCTCACAGGTTAGACCTGTTCCCATTAAAACTGTCATTTTGAAGAAAGAAAATTGCATGTTCCCATTTGTGGATCCAACAATAGCTTGTTCTTTTTTTTTCATTTTCATTGTTGATATTCATGTTTAAAAGCTGTATAAATGCACAATTTGAAGTGACACCCACCGTTAGTGGTTACCTTATCTTTTTGACTGACAATGATGAGATTTCTGTCATGCTCGCCTCTCCTACAGTGCCAGTGATGGGATTTTTTGAAATCTTATTACTGGTTGCACTACCGTGGTCTCAGATGGAACTTTCAATCAAAAAGGCAATCAGAAGGTTATACATTCGTGAGTTTCCCTACAAAGGAGCCCTGCAAAGCAAGGGAGTGTATAATATAACTCTGTGGAAGAACCTGCTTGCCTTCAATCTATCTGTAGTTATAAACAGTAATGGGCTGCTTAACTCACAGCACCCTCCTCTACTCTCCAAAATGTGGCCTCACCTAGAACTCAGTTCAATCTCAGTATGGAACTGGGATGTCATATTTCCTGTACTGGTGTGATTTCCATTTTCTAATGCAGAGCATCACCTTATATTGAGCAGCTGATTAACAGAGATTTCCCAAGTTTGCATTTTACTGTCTGAAATCGGATTGGATATGCCTTGAATTGTTTGTTCGTGCAGCTCCCCCCTCTCCCCCCCACCCCTGCCATATTTCTATTGTGGCTGTTCAGTCAGCTTTTTGCAGTCATGTCCAAATTTCTTTGACCACATTTTGCGGGGTTCTTGGCAAAGGAAATTGAGTGGTTTGTCATTTCCTTCTCTAGCTTGTTATATAAATGACAAAACTGAGGCAAACAGGGTTAAGTGACTTCCCAGGGCACCACAGTTAGTAACTGTCTCTGAGGACAGATATGAACTCATGAAAACGAGCCTTCCAATAACAATTCCAATTACATTATTCCAGTTCTAAGTAGTCTACTCTGAAGTTCAGAACCTAGAAGACACACTCTGTGTCAACAGTGACTCTTCAGAAGATCAGGAGGCATTCTCCCTCTATTAATGAAGATCATAAAGATAATTTTCTTTAAAAAATGATCTTCATGTGTTGCTGCAGTGGGGGAAAAAAGTCATCACCAGGAGGCTAAAGCCACTATTTAGGCATTTCCATACCTACTTAAGCTGGTCCTTTGTTAACATATACAGTACACCAACAGGTGTTACATTGCATGAATTTACCACAATGATCATTCGGTAAAACCTTCAGAAATTATGGGGTAAACCCACGCTACAGGGAGGCATCATAGGAAAATAAAGGAAAGAATGCTTTACTTAACTACATGAAAACTGAGTCCAGTGCAATCTTGGTTAACAAAAAAATGTGGTACTGCCATGATGGACTATGGAATAGTGTAACAAGGGTCAAACTGCGTTAGGAACCAGAATTCTAGTACTTGTTCTCCCACTAATTAATTTTACAACCTCAAGTAGCCATTTAAAATCACTGGTGGCACCTTATCAAAAACTCTAGAGTTCCATTCAAAATTGATTATTCATTGTTCAAGGACATGAACCAGACTGGAAGAAAAGATAAGACCAGAAGTATTTATAAAAATATATTTCACAAAGTAGGAAACAATACAGGAGTTTCTCTTAATACAATACATGGAGTAAATAAACAAACAGTATAGCATCAAAGCAAAGTAGAAAATTAAAATGATTTGCATGTAATACTTAAGTTTTATTATACAATCTCTACTTCTAAATGGCAAGTTTGCATTACAAATCGAGTATGCTTGCAGCTTCTAGTGCTGTCTTGTCTTAGAGTGCAAAAGCCCCTGTGCATAACCATGAATGTTAGATAAAGAAATATTAATAACATAAGTAGTAAAGTTATGTACAAACTGGTTCCTTCTCTAATACATTGGAGAACTATAAGCATGTTTTACTTTACTGTATAACTTGTGGGCTTCTAAAAGGCTAGAGTTTAAATATTCACATGAACCAGTATACTTCCAGATGTTTGTGCTTGTAGTAAAAACACCAAATACTAGTTATGAACAAAATAGAAAACTGTTCAAAAGTTTCTCTAGGAAAATGTTATTCCTGCCCTCATTAGTCACATAAAGCTTAACTACTCAAAAGAGACTGTTAGCTTCCCTTTTTTAATACATCACCTGCAATCATCCTTATTTGCTCATCAAAGTGTACATATATTAAACATTCATTTTATATATATAGAAAACAATCTAAAGGATTATTAATGGATATAATTTTTTCATATATTCCCTTAATCTATAGATTACCAACCTTAATAAATAAAAGCAGTAATGGACATCAATAAAATATTTATTTCAAGGATTAAACAAATAAATTCACTCATCAGTGATAAAACCAACCATCTCATATAGTCCATCCATCCTGTGATACAGTTCATTTTGTGTCCTTGTGGAAGATGATGAAGTGGAAGATAAGAGTAATCCTTTTTCTAGAAACAAGCCTATTTTAATGGGATTTCTCCTCTCCCATCATTGAATGTGCAACCCTCCCCCCACCCTTCCCTGGAATGAATTAAGAACATGTGAATATTTTAAGGCTCGACACAATATTTAAAGATGAGAAATAGTCTGTGGTTATTGGGCCAACAATTATGTACAACGGATGGTCACTGCACAGTAGAAGCTAGTAGGTCTTAACAATGCTCCTCATAGCTAGCATTGTACAGAAGACCAGGTATTGCTTTAAAAATTTTGGTGGCGGGATCTTTGTTGGCATTGAGGAAAAAACATGTTACTTTATACACCCTGGCAGATGACATTATTCAGCAGCAAAATCCCCGTAGGTCCATTTCTCTACAAAAGCACCATTTGTTTTGATTTTTCCTCTGTTTCTTACATTGAAGATTAACCAAGATCCCAATCTCCATGTCCATGGTGGTCAAGTATATATCAAATATCCAAAGACTTCTAGACACTCCACATACTTTACTTCACACTCCACAAGACTTATAAACCTCCTAACATATACTTTTGTATTTTTTTTTTTGGTTCAACATTACAATGTAGTTGATTTCATAGATGACTGGCGCCAAACTTGCCTCTAAAACAAATGACCACATTGGTTGTAACTAACAGGGATGGCCCTAGAATATTACATGAGTTTTCAGTTTCATGAGGAAGTTTATAATCCACTGTCAAGTTTCTTTGTCACTTTCTCCAACTGAGTACAGTTCTCCAAGTCTTTTGAAACGAGGACCCCATTCACTGAGGTAGTCAAAATTCTGATCTGAGTCTGAGGTTGAGGACTCCAGGGAACTGAGAGAGCCAGCCACTGAGCCTCGACCTTCATAGCCATAAATCTGAATGGAGTCATATGGCGGAGCTGTGGGATCATTATCAGCCTCATGGAGCCTCACGTTAATAAATTCATCAACATCCACACCATTTGGAACAGGTGCAAGGCCTTGCCTGGGCATAAATTGCAGGTCAGGTTTTATATCTTTCCGGGGCAAAAATCCATTTATTCCATCTGGATTCTGTAAAGTTGCAATGTCAAAAGCTTCTGTATCCTCTTCTCCACCTCCTTCATCATCATAACGGATAATATTTTCCCTCACATCTTCATCATCTTTAATAATCAGGGGCTCATTTTTATGTCGTCTCAGGGTTACAAACAACACCACAATGACTGAAGGGGAAAAATTGGATCAGAAAGAGATTAATCAAAACAAGGTACAATCAAAGAAAAATATACTGATTATTTTTCAAAAGACAATTTCATTTAGAAAATCCAATAGATTGATGCTAAAAGAGTGAAAACAGAATTCTAGGAGAATGCCATTCTCTACTAGTTTCTACCTCTGGTTCTTATATGTATACCTTAATGTAACTTAATTACATATTATATCAAAGGAAAGCAGAAGAGGGGAATAGAAATATCAGAAGAATATTAACTGATAGGGAGGAGGGCATGAATTGTAGAGAAGTATTTAACTTGTACTTTTGCTTCCTGAACGTGTTGTGCTCGTTAAGCCCAAATAAAATATTTTTCTTTCATATTCTACTAATATTCCATCTGTTTATAGAACTTCCATTCCAATGTCATAGACAAGTCAAATGAAACAGCCATTTCTTATAATATGGTATGTGTATGTGTGCTCATATACATTTAATATACACATTGTAACAGTTTCCTAGTATAAATATTAATTTTTGTACATTTCCTTCCCATCAGTTATAAAGTATTTGGGACAAAAATGAGTTTAATTTCTAGTTTTGTTATTTCATATGCAAATATATATTATATATATATATATGTTAGAAGTTATACCAGAGGTCTCCAACCAGTAAGGTTTACCAGTACAGTTCAAAATAACTGCTCTAATTTTTCTTTTATTCTGCCATTCCAGCTGTTTAGTTTTGGTGGATCTGAGTTGATTCCCACCATCATCCCACCTCTCTATCATCCCTCCCAATTCCATATTGCCAAGAATTCCAGTTTTGAACACAAAATCCAATGAATACTCTTTCCATAACTCAAGGATATTATTGTCTTCTCCCTAATATCTACCCCACCTCCAAAATGAGAGCATAATCTCAAACACTTAAGAAAGTGAAAAGTAGTTCCCCAAAATATAAAACTAAAATAAATTTAAAAAGCTGTGTACCCATAGTCTAGAGAGGGTTAGTGGGGTTATTTTCATTATTTTATAAACCTGGCAGATCTTGGTCATCAGAGTATAAAACACAATACATACCTAGCAGTAAAATGATGCATGCTAGTATAGCTATTAATGCTCCCATACTGAGTCCAATTGGAAGCACATAAGCTTCAACATTACAAGACTGCACAACACCATCACTGCTGCAACCACAGACACGAATGGTTAGAGTGCTGGTACTACTCAGAGGAGGGTTTCCACTATCACTGATTACGATTGGTAACAGATAGACTTCTTGCTTCTGACGATTGAATCCACTATGTTTTGCCAAAATGCTGAGAGAATTATCTAGAAAAAAAATCAAGAGAGTTTGCATCATTTCAAAGTAACTGCTCTAATATTTTTTTAATTCTGCCATTCCAGTTGTTTAGTTTCCCCTTGCCTTTTGCAGATTTTCATTTATTCATTCAAAAGGCATTTATTAAGCACCTACAATGTTACAGTAATTGTGTTAGACCCTGGGGATATAAAGATAAAACTGAACCAGGTTATGCCTTCAAAGAACTTGTATTCTATCTGGGGAACCAATGAATGCACAAACACAAACACATATTGCCTAGGACTCTTGGGGCTCCATGATCAGCAAGGTGGTCATGGTTCCAGCATTTTGCTGACTTTAGCAAAGAACTTTTAAGGAGATGATCCCAAATGTATTTTTCATTAGGATCAGCACAGCATAGTAGACAGAGCACCTACCTTTAAAGAAGGGATTGAACAAGAAACAGTATGTAAAACATTTTGCAAATTTTCCCATGCTGTATAAATATGAACTATTATCATTATATTTATCATTCTTATTAATATTATTAATTAGGCATTCCTAATAATTGAAAGCTCTATCAGATTCCCAAAACACACTAAAACTTGCAAGCAAGCAAGGATTGGAACTTGGAATAAGAAAAGGAAAAACATTCCTGGCAAATGTGAGGATAAGATATATTTGAATGCCTTGACAAATGCTCCATCAGAGGGAGGTTAAACAAAGTCGTTAGATCAGCCATGCTTCCTAGTATTAAGGTTTCAAAGAATGAGTCACCAACAGTATGATTTTCACATCCATTAAAATATAAACATGTCTATAATGCCTTGCTGATCAGCAGTCAACCTGATATGATGTGCTCATTTGTTTAATATGTTCTATGGATTTCCTTTGGTTATGCCCCATTATACAATGCTTTTGGGAAGAAGGATATCTACAAACGATATTAAGCCATGGTGTACTCAATGATCCAAGGATCTTTATTTTACATGACCTAGAAGGCAGACACAGCATGCAAGGGAACAGTCCCTGAGAGCAGACAATAAATAGCTGTGCTCTATTTGGAGAATGTCTGTGACACATTGGAGCACATTTAATTAGCTCATGGAACATTGGTAAAAGATTTCACATGCTATAGTTCAAAACAGAACATGAGAATTGTTCTCTAAGATGTAATTAATACAAATCATAACGATGTGTGTGTCTTTTGGTAGTTGACATCATTTGTATGAGATGCTATCCTTGCACATTTCTATTTCTTTGATATTCCATAATAATAACTTACAGAATGAAGCAGTAATATAAAAATGAGTGTAGGATGAGAGCCACTTGACTGCAAAAAAATCATTGTTGTGTTTCTAATGCTAAAGTCATGCCAGATCCCTCTACCTTTGTGCTTAGGACAGGCATAAAAAGAAATAAAAGCAAAAAAAAACCCTACTGTGTGTGTGTGTGTGTGTGTGTGTGTGTGTGTGTGTGTGTGTTCTTCCTTGTAAATCTCTCTAAAGACCAAGGTTGTTATTTTCATTTAGTTGTTGTCATGGTTGTAGCTGGTTTTGGGGGAGGGGAGGAAGGATAATAACGGCTTACTCATTTGGAGAGTGAGTAAACTTGCTTAGGTCTGCTTTGAACCCCAGCAACAGCGGGAAAGGGAGACTGCCTGAAGTTTGGTTATATCTCCCCTATTGAATTTTTTTTTTTTTTTGAAAAGAAGACAACAAGGAGAAAAGTCATGAGATGCTTTAATAAGAGTATGAAGCTTAAAGTCAAATACCTGAGTGAAAGGTTGTTCTACACACAGTCTTTCCATCTCATTCCTTTATGTATGCCTTTACATGTGCTGCTTCCCATTGTAGGAATAACTTACTTCTTCATTTCCACCTGTAGTTAGCCTAAATTCTCTCTCTCTCTCTCTCTCTCTCTCTCTCTCTCTCTCTCTCTCTCTCTCTCTCTCGTCTCTCTGTCTCTCTGTCTTGGTCTCTGTCTGTCTGTCTGTCTCTCCACATGCACACAGAGAGAGGCAGAAGTCAATTAACATTTCTGACCCTCAATTTGCTCATCTGAAAAAATTGGCATCCTATTTGTTCTAGTTAACTTAGAGCATTCATTTGAGAAAAGTAAGGGTACAGAAGTGTAATATATAGTGGACATATTTGTTACAATCACTGGATTGTGACAAAAGTGCTTGGTAAACTATATGTTTTGTTTGGAATTTAAGTTATTATTATTCAGCAGCAAAAAATCTTTAAGATCCAGTTAAGTGTCCATCTGCCACCATTACAGACCTAGATGCTAGACCAAATATAATCACCAGATCACCTAATTGCTATTTCTGTATTATGTGAAAACACAGATGAGACCAAGGAATTGAATTTTATTTTTCTTTTCCTTTCATATCTTTTGAAGAGTCTTCCCCCAAAGTATGACTCCAAAGCAGTGGCCCTTAGAGACTTAAAGTTTGTTGTGGCAAAGTAGAACTTTGATAGACCCCAGCAAAAGACAAAGGGTTGTGATAAACATAATTATTGTCAGCTAAGGACCAATCAATTCACATCTAATGAGCCTCCTCAGTAGGTTGGCTACAAAGTGATAAATTTTCAGGCAGAATAGCTATTCATTGCATGAGAAATCATGATGTAATTTGTATCAGTGGCAGGAGTCTCCACAATTAGGAGTAGTTACTATTTATTATCCTTTTGCTATACTCAAGGCAGATAACAGTTAAGTGACTTGCCCAGGATCACTAAGCTAACGCCTGAGACCAGATTTAAATTTGAGTTTTATTGACTCCAGGTTCATCATTCTATCCATTCTACCACTTAGCTAAGTAGATCTATTGATATTGACATGTCTGGAAATATTTAGAGTGGAGGAAACGTGTGTGTGTGTGCGTCCTTTGTTGCCGAAGAAGACCATGCCATCAGAGAAATGATGACATGACTTGCACTTGACTTTGTTTTGAGTGAGGGAGGGCTGTGCAAGTCATCAGCCTCACTTCTCCTCCAGAGCGATCTGAATCAAGTGGACAGATATTCATCAGTATGACTGGAGATAACCCAGGATGAGGCAATTGGGGTTAAGTGACTTGTCCAAGGTCACACAACTAGTGAGTGTCAAGTGTCTGAGGTGAGATTTGAACTCAGGTCCTCCTGACTCCTACACTGGTGCTCTATCCACTGCACCACTTAGCTGTCCCTGGAGGAAACAAGTAAGGTACCATTAAAGATGTATTGTTTCCAGAGTAACAAAATTTAGATTACTGCTGTTCATTAAACTCCACTGTTAATGTCTTATTTTATTCAGTCCTGGGTATCCTATTCCAAGAAAGTCATTGATGAGTTGAAAAATGCACAAAGGAGTGTGACTAGGGAAGTGAAGGCCTTCATGTTCTTCCCGTATCAAAATCAGTTGAAGGAACCAAGGACATTTAAATGTTTTAGGAATCTGTGATTTCATGTTGGTAATAATTCCACTCATGCCCTTAGAGGGTAAAACAAATCAGGTTTAGTTTGGTCAAGGAATCAATTTATAGAAGTTGTGATGAATATCATTTATGCTTGAGGTAAGGTGAAGAAAATCATTAGTGTTCTGCCGAAGTGTAACGGAAAGCCTTCATTGAAGGTCTTCAACCAAAGATGGGAAGACCATTTGTTGGGCATATTGTAGTAAGGCTTAGTTTTCATATTTGGGTTGAACAAGATTGTCCTTGAAGTCCCTTTCACTATTAGGAAGATGATTAAATTAGAATGTATGTTTAATCTCATCTTCCCCTCATCATGTTCAAAAAGAATGTGAGGAATCAGATAAAGTAATTTAAAAAAAAGAAACAATAGGATAAAACTAACCACAAGGCAACGACTAAGGAAAATTGAGTAATACATACACACACATACATATATAAAACAGAATGCCATGTTGCCAGTTTAGCTCAGTTTTTATAAGTGCCCAATACCCCTCATTTTTCCATCACTATTCATGACCCCAGACCTCCTTCTCTGAGCTCCACATTCTGTCAGTATTTTTCAGTCTGCCATTCCCTCCCCACAAACACTTCAATACCTGACAGTAATTCAGTTGAGTTCAGTTGAGGAGTTCATCCACCCCTTAACAAGAAAAGGCTGGTTAACTTATCTGGAACCAATAATTTGGATGGGAGAGTCAATAACCTAGAATGGGGTAAGATTATATTAATGTTGGACTGGCCCGAATGGTTGCCAACCATTTATGAACCTGCTAAATACCAGGCACTCTCCTAAGACCTGGGAAAACAAACATAGAGGGACAAATAATCTCTAATTACAAGGAATTTATATCTTGGCAGAGAGTAAGTTCCTGGAAAGACAAATGAGTAAAAAGTGGTTTATAATCATGAGTTACCTTCTATACACAAAAAAAAGAGCACAAAAAGCACCAAAAATAAGGAAATAACCACAAATCAATTAATGATAGATAAAGGCATATAAAGCAACATGGTAGAATGAAAAGTCATGTCTAAGCAAAAAATGGACCAAGCAGAGTGAAACAAACACAACTACCAATAAACAGGAGATGGTTAAGATTTTCATACAAGAAAAACTTAACAATAAAATTGACAGACAATAACAAAAACAAAAAAAAAAAAAAACAAGCAAATGCTTCTTAAATGATGAAATGCAGTGAACAACAATTTTAGGGGAAAAAAAACTTGGTGAGAGGGAAATTTAGTTATAAATTTTAACTAAAAGAGCCACATAAATAGTGACTAAACAACTGCAAAAACCTCAGCAATGTTTGGAAGAGATGGAAAATTTTAAAAGAAGAAATGTTTGGAAGATGGGAAAAAAATTAGATATCTCAAAGATTAAAAAGGCAAAACAATTATAAACAATTTATAACAATAGATAGAGACCACTTCCAAAAGAAAGTACTCTCTGAAATAGATAAGAAAGGATAAGAATTTTAAAAAGGAAGTAGAAGAAAAGTTAAAAAATAAAATAAAAATAAATTTTAAAATAAAAAATGCACAGATTGTCTACAAACCAAACTAGTTGACCAGCATCCTGGCATGCTTAGAGATAGCTGAAGTATTACTTTCCAGGGGAATGTGCCTAATAGATGATGATGGATTGATCGAGCAATTACTACCTATGCTACATTTATAGTTCAAAATTGTAAAGATTTAAGGAATTTCATGCTACTCTTTTGATGATTAAAAAAAATGATCAGTATAACCAGACCGTGGGGAGATGAATCAGAGACAGAAAAATATATTCCCACATTAAAAATGAACATAGATACACTCATTTAAAATACATTTTTAGCATAGTATAGAGGAATATAATAACAACATATACGATC
Organism: Notamacropus eugenii; assembly: GCF_028372415.1. Taxonomy (NCBI): domain Eukaryota; kingdom Metazoa; phylum Chordata; class Mammalia; order Diprotodontia; family Macropodidae; genus Notamacropus; species Notamacropus eugenii. The sequence goes on from NC_092872.1 coordinate 685,343,608, forward strand.
AAGTTGGAGTTAAATTAAGACTGAAAGAATGGGTCAACATTTGGAAACACTTTTAGGAAAAAGGTCTGTATGTGTGTGCGACTGTATAAAATTAAGATGCAAATATATGTAAGTATTTGAGGTAGGGGGAGGAGTTTAAGTGAAAGGAAAAATGTCCATCAGTCTAACAGGCAATTTATTGAGCACCTACTTAATACAAGATAATCAACTACACAGGGGCAGCTAGGTGGTGCAGTGGATAGAGCACCAGTGCAGGAGTCAGGAGGACCTGAGTTCAAATCTCACCTCAGACATTTGACACTCACTAGTTGTATGACTGGGCAAGTCACTTAACCCCAATTGCCTCATCCTGGGTCGCCTCTGGTCACAGGATTCAGATGGCTCTGGAGGAGAGATGAGGCTGGTGACTTGCACAGCCCTCCCTTACTCAAAATGAAGTCAAGTGAAAGTCATGTCATCATTTCTCTGATGGCATGGTCTTCTTCAGCAATGAAAGACGAACATACTCAACTACACACTGAGATTTCATTATGATTGTGAACCTGGAAAACTGGAATATCTTTTAAAAAATGTATTTGCGGGAAAGTTTTTGTTTTGGGGGGAGGGATAATTTTAAAACTTTACATTTTTAAAAAATGTAATGAAAATAGAATACAAAAGCCTTTTCATCAAACATTTCACAAAAAATTGACATTTAAAACTTAAAGGAATTTTTATTATAAGACTAAGAGGCTTTCTTCTCTGACTATTCAAAGACAAGTGATCAAAGGATAAAAACTATTTTCAGAGGAGGTTCAAACATCAGAAATAATGTCAAACAAATTATTAAAGCACTAACAATAACAAATTAAATATAAATTTGTTTAAATATATTTCTTATACTATCTAAATTTCAAAAAAATGTAGCAAACAGAAAAAGTCAGGAAGCAGTACATGCAGGCAAAAGAATGTTGGATTTGTCACCAGAAGACCTGGGTTCAAATTTTACATCTAACATTTATACATTGGGTAAGTTATACCTCTCCCCTGTAAAAAGAATGCTTTTGATTAGATGACCTATAAATCTCTGTCCTTCTAGCTCTACATCTATGATCTTATGAATAAATAAAAATTGTAAAAATGAAGAAAAGATAGACATGTTAATAGAATCTTGATATATGTCTAAGAAGTTCCAGAAATCCTGAAGAAAAATAGAATTATATGGAAAAATTCATTTTTATATTCTTTGATTTAGCAGTCTCAAGACCATATACCTCCTACAGAGGTTAATACTAGAAATAAAGCCCAATATGTATAGCAAAATATTCAAGTACCATTTTTTGTAATAAGTTTAAAACAAACCATATATCCATCAATTGGGGAACAACTGAATAAATTGTAGCATATGATTGTAAGTGAATATTATTGCATAATATGGAATTCAGATATACATGAGAAAATGTATATGACAGTCAAAGGAAAGAAAATAATAGAAACAGAAAATGCAAGTACTAAAGCATAATTAGAAAACATTTTGATAAAAACAATGCATGTTAAATATAATGATCACTTTCAGTGGTTAATGAGTGATATTGACACTCCTGTTTTTACTTTCCCTTAAGAAATAGTAAATTACATTTCCATTTACATATTCTATTGGTCACAAAGGCTTTATCAAATGGTTTTGCTCAACATTTTTTTTTTTTGATGGGAGTAGAGGATGGAAGGTACTATTTGTCAGGGCAGGGTGGGTTGTTCAAAAGTGTTGAATTAAAATAAAATGCATCAGCTTTGGGAGATAATATCTATTTTCAAACATCAGAAATGCTGTCATGTAGGAGAGTTAAAAGAAATCATCTATATTGCTGTAGATGTTAAGAACTAAGAACAATGGATAGAAATTATAAAGCAGAAAATTTCAGCTCCACATAAGGAATATTTTTTAAACAATTACTAATTGTTAAATAGAGCATTCAAACTTTAAAAAGCACTGATTCTCTATCCCTATAGTAGATTCAATAGTAGAACCTGAGCTGGAAGACCCAGGCTGTTAGAAAACAGAATTTTCAAACTGAAAGAGGGCAGAAAAATAATCTAGTCAAACTCCATCGTTTAATAGATAGTAGAATAACTGAATACATGTTAATTGGAAGACTATTAGTTAGTTAGAGATTATTTCAACCTTTCTCTTTTTAAGTAATCTGAACAAGGATCCTCTCCATATGCCCTACCACCACCCACCCCCAATAAGTGGTCACTCATCTCTACTTAAAGATGTACAATGAGGGAGGATTAGACATCTCCTGTGCCTTTTTGACCAACTTTTTTTTTCAGTTTCCCCACAACAGTCACATCAAGCTTAAATCTGTTGCTTCTAGGCTTCCATACATTCCATCTAGCTATGAACTCTGGGGCTACATAATTCGTCTCTTTGCAAAATTATGGAATTTGAGAGTTAGAAGACATCTTAGGAGCTACATAGTCCATTTCACACATGAAATGTACAGGTACTGCACCTTATATGACAGCCATTCAAATGATTGGCAGCTATCATCTTCCTCCTTTACCAATCTTCTCTTCTTAATTCATAAAAATTTTCTTCCATATTTTAGCCCTTTTGATTATTGAAGATTGCTATCAGTCTCCTAATGTCTTCTCTTCTCCAGGCTAACCATTTTCCCCAATAAATCTATGTAAAACATGGTTTCTGAACCTCTCACTATTGTAGTTGGCCTCCTCTGGATATAACACAGTTTATTATAACATTCCTAAAATTTATTTTATCCAAAATAAAACATATTGCATTAGGCAAAATAGACTAGAATACATTGGAACACTGACTTCTCTTGTTCTAGACATTATGTCTATCTTACTTTATTCTAAGGTAATAATAGCTTTTTTGAATCTCTTGTAAGATCATTGACTTATATTACACTATCTACAAAAACTATCATCTTTTTAAACAGTTATTATCTATACATGATTCCCCAGAGCCATGTCTAATTCCAAAGTCAGAGTCACAAAGTTTTTCTAACCCCAATTAAGAATTTTACATTTTTCCCTATTAAATTGCATCTTGATAAATTTGGTCCATTTTTCTACCATGTTAAAATCCTTTTGAAATCTGAATGTGTCATTTAATATATTAGTCATTATTCCTAGTTTTGTGGCATCTACAAATTTTTCCAAGCATATCTTTCATTACATCAATTAAGTGACTGATTTTTTTTTAAATGAAATGATATATCAGCATGAGATTGATAAAAGACTGATCACTGAAGCAATTTCCTTGAAACTTCCACAGCTTTGTTGTTCAGTCATTTCAGTTGTGTATAATATTTTGTGACTCCATTTGGACTTAGAGAAGATACTGGAGTGCTTTGCTATTTCCTTCTCCAGCCCATTTTATAGATGAGGAAACTGAGACAAATAAGGTTAAGTGACCTGTCCAGAGTCACAGAACTAGTACACATATGAGATCAAATTTGAACTCAGGTCTTCCTGACTCTAGGCCCAACACTTTATCCACTCTGCCACCTAGCTACTGAACTCCTCCACTTAATACTACTTATAAACAAGTGATTTTTCAAACAATTCAAAAATTACTAGCATCTTGCCCACATAGTTTCATTTTGAATATAAGTATAACATAAAAGATGACAAAATAAGGAAACAGAGGCCAACCAAGGGCAAATAAATCAATCAAGGTGACACATAGTAAGTTAGAGAATCAGGGTTTAAACCCCCAGTCCTCTGACTTTAAATCCAATATTCATTCCATTACACCAAACCAAGTCATAATTCCTATCTATCAGACAGGATATAAACAAGTTTTTGTGCTGCATTTGAAAGTCATATTGGATAGGTTCTAATTTTCAACTCTTCATTTCTTATATGCTAGGAAGAAAGGTCTATATATAGACTTGCATGTACTTATTGGGAAACTAAGCACCAGAAATCAAGAAGTAAATATGAAGTATACACTTTTACTACTTTTCTGTGATATAACATAAATATAGGACAATAATTTTAGATTCTTGAATATTAAGGTGGGCAGATTGCATGCCTGCCATTCTGGGACAATTCTGGCTAAATACAGGAGGCAAATGGTGGTCCAGAGGGTTAAAAAACATGAAGTCACTAAAAAAAAAGACCATCTAGATACTAAGGCATATATAGGTTCATAAGATGAGACCTCAGCTGAATCCTATAGTTCGAACCCCTCATTTTAAAGGTAAGGAAGTTATGCCTGAAAAGAGAACAGACTTCCCTAAAAGCATAATCTGAGGGCACAGTTGGTTTGTTAACCCGGGTTGTATGAGTTCAAGTTCCTTCCATGTATTACATCATAGAAAACTTCTTTAAAGAACTGAGCATATACACTGAGGTGATCCTATATCCTTGAAACCAGAATGTCTCATTGTAATGATTTTTGAGAGAGAGTGCAGTTGAAATCAGAAGATTTAGGTTCAAACTACAATTCTACCACTTGAAAACTGGGCAGGTTTGAACAAATTACCTTATATCTCTACGTCTCAGTTTCCGCATATATATATATATATATATATACTAGGTGTAGCACATAGAGTGTCAGGCCTGGAGTCAGGGAAACCTAAGTTCAAATCTAGCGTCACACACTTATTCAATGTGTGACCCTGTGCAAGTCACTTAATGCTGTTTATCTCAGTTTCCTTGTCTATAAAATGAACTGGAGAAGAAAATAGCAAACCACTCGGATATCTTTGCCAAGAAAACCTCAAATCGGGTCAAAAAGAATCGGACATGACTAAAACATGACAAAAAAAAATGTGAACATAATGAACCTAGCCCAGCACAGGCATCTAAAATAGTTGCTGTAGCGATCAAGTGAGATAATGAATATAACTGCATTGTAAACCAGAAGGTACTTTATTAATAGTAGTTATTATTTCTGAATAATACATATTCATTATCTACATTGATCAAATCATATGGTTAATTACTTAAATATTTCTTCTGCTCGGGCTCATGTTATTTGTCTCTTTGGTTTAATTCACTGCAGCTTATCTGTCTTTTGGAACCCAGATCCAGAAGTTGCACATTTGGCACATGTATGACAAAGTATGACACTCATTGCATGGATTGGTTCTAGTGCTATTTGTATCAAATTATTTAGCTAAGGACTGTGACTAACAAGACACAGTCTGAGTGGCCTGCCAGAAAGTGGCAAGGAATCTGGGTTAATAAAGACACATGCTAGATAAGTGTGATTGCTTTTATAACCAAATTAATGGATGAAGAGATTAGTAGATATTATGCCTTTTTGAAAAGTGGTTCCTGACATTTGACTTGCAAATTGAATTCAAATTGTTTTGGTTGAGCCAAATGGAATGCAAGTGACTAGAAGGTCAAAACCAAGGGAAAATAGCAATCTATTTAGTTAGGATGGCAAACTGAGTTGGGGAGGGGAGGGGAGTTAATTACATAATTATTCTTTATAAATAAACAAGAAATACATCACAAAAGCCTAACATAGAACATAAAGATACCAACATAAATACTTGCACATACTTTGGGAAACAGTTACGTATACAATCCAGTATTATGGGGATGCAGCGGTGACTCCAATAAAAGAAGATCTATAGGATGGATGTTTAAAACAGTAGGATATATTGGAAAGGGAAGGGCAGTAATGAATTAATAAAAACCAAGAACCTGTTAAGCCAGATTCTCACAGAACCATTATAACTTCCTGCATAATTCAGTGACAATATACAAGCCACAGTAAATACGCCACAAGCTATTGGATATTTTGAGCAGCCTAATTAGATCACTGGTTTATTTGTTGCTACCTTCACCCAGTCCTCTACACATCTGAATTAGAATGCCTAACATTTAGCCTGTTGATAGTGAATTGTAGTTCTTTACTAAGGCAGTCTGGTACAGGGAAAGCACACTGTGGTCTTGGAGTTAGGGAATCTAGGCCTGAATCCCAGCTCTGACACTAGCAGTTATGTGACCCAATACAAATCATTTCACCACTCTGGCCCTATTTTCATCCTCCTTAAAATGAGAAAGGTGACAAGAGATGAACTAAGGTCTCTTCCAAATCTCAGAGAGTCTATGCAGCTTTTTTCAATTGTTGTATTTTCTCTGAGTATTTCATAATGGATTACATAGAGTCCACTAAAGTCTTCCTTTCAAGAGTTTTCAGATCATTGAGAGGAACCTAAATTCCTGATGGTTAAGCAAACAGAGATCAAGTTATTGGACCAGCAAAACTTAAACAACGGACTCAGCTACAGACAGAATATTCTGTATTTGAATCTTTGATTTGAATCAAGGTAAATGCCCATGAATTGGGGAATGCCTAAAGAAACAGTGCCATAGCAATACATAACTATAACAAACGCAGTTGTAAACCAAGAAGTGATTTTATGAGGAATTCAGAGAAACACAGGAAGATTTGTGTAAATTCATTCAGAGCATGGAAAGTAGAAGTTGAAGAATTATATACATAAAATATTATAATATATAATATAATATTACATATATTATATACATATTGTTATATATTATATACTACATACATAATATAGTCAGTGACTACAGGTGATGCCATTAAAAGAACACTAATCAATTTAGTGCTAAATACAATGAGCAAGCTTTTTTCCTAGAGAACAGATCCAGAAAGATAATTCTCTCTTCTCAGTATTTAGATGACACCTATAGCTATGGAACTGCATTATGCTAAATCTATATGACTATGGTGTCTCTTATTCTTAAGAACCACTTTTCTTTATTATAAGAGATTTTTTTTTTTTTGCATGAGTGAAAGCTAGAAATGGGGACTGAATAGACAAAACAGAAGTGTATTATAATGGATAGAGTGACAGTCTCTGAGTCCAAAATATATGGATCTACTTCTGAAACAGAGTGATCCTGGAAAGTCCATCAGTGCCCTTTTGGAACTTTCTGAGTTATAAAATACTCAGTCATCTGAATCACTAGTGGGAATTTCCTTATCAGGAATTTCCTATAACAATAAATTCATAGGTCTGGATCAAAACAAAAGCAGTTAACATTTTAGAGTAAAGTATGCACAGTGAATATATAAATATGTGTGTGCGTCTATATATGTGTGTTTATATACAGTTTATGTACATGTATCTGTCTATATGTATATGCATGTATATATACATATATATATATATATATGTTCATATATATATATTTATAGATATATTGCTAGATAGGTCGATGGTGTAGTGGATAGAGCACTGGACCTAGACTCAGGAAGGTCCATTTTCAAATTCAACCTCACAGAAATCCTAGGAGATAGACGTTATTATTTTCCCCATTTTACAGATGAGGAAACCGAGATAGAGTCAAGTGATGTGTCCAAGATCACACAGATGGTCAATGTTTGAAACCAATGTTAAATTAAGTCCTCCTCATTCTAGACCCAGAGATCCAGGTGCTATACCACCTAGCCATGGGTATGAAAGGTTGTATTTGGTAGCAAAGCTGGAGAGATAAGTTAGGAGCAGGTTGTAAGAATTTAAGTACCCAAACACAAGTGTTTACACTTGATTATAGAGGTAATAGGGAGACAATGGAGTTTATTAAGAAAGGAGTAACATGCTCAAACCTATGCTTTAGGAAAATCACTTTAGCAACTGTGTGAAGAATGGATTGGAGTGGGAAAGATTTAAGTGAGGAAGATCAACAAGGATGTTTTTTGCAATAGTCCAGGTGAAAATGATGAAGGTCTTAATCAGGGTATAAGTGGAGAAAAGGGAACAGATGGAATAAATATCATAAAGTTAAAAGATTTGGCCATTAACTGCATTTTTGAAGTTAGTAAGAGCAATGGGTCAAGTATAACACTAAGATTCCAAACCTAAGTTACTGCAAGAATGATGGTGTCCTTAAAAGAAAAAAAAAATAGAAAGTTCAGAAGTGAACTTTGTGAGGGAAAGATAATAAATTCTGTTCTGTGTTAGATGAATAGGACATCTAGTTTTCAATGTCCAACAAAGAACCTTTGGCATAAATCCTCAGTTGAAGGCTAGGATAATTTATGAAAGGAGATGGAAGAGAAATCAGATAGCTGGGAGAACCAAGAGTGAGCAGTAGCACAAAACCTTGAGTGGAAAGAAAAGGATTGTAATTAAATCCTGTAGAGGAATCAATAGGAATGAAGATGGAGAAAAGAATCTCTGATCAAGAAATATTTTCAATTCAAAAGTCAGATTGGGAGGAGTTCAGAAGGGAGTTAGAGGGGAAAAAGTGGGGTCACCAAGTCTAGATAGATTTTGTTTTGTTTTGTTTTTTCACAAGAGGAGTTTGGTTGCTAAAGGTTAGCGAGATATAAGATGGTAGCCTGAAATGATGGTAAGATCTAGTGGGTGAGTAGTAAGGCAGGAGTGGTGGGAAAGAGATAGAGAGAGACAGAGACAGAGACAGAGACAGAGAGACACAGACAGACAGAGAGAAACAGAGACACAGATGCAGAGAGATAGCCAGAGAGAAAGAGGCAGAAGCAGACAGATAGAGGCAGAGAAACAGAGATAATGAACTGAAACAAAAAGAGAGGACATGGGCAGCTGTGATATGTTATAGATTGAATTGTATAATGTAAGTTTTCTAAAGTTGGGTTCTTTCTTGTCTAGGTTTACTTATCTGCACATGAATTTTACTTTGTGATATTACTACCAAGATTCCCTAATAACTATTATTATAAATACGTCCACTTGCACATGTGAAAAAAATAGGGAATTACTGTCATTTTCATTCTGGAATCTTTTAAACACTTGATTTTGCTACTAAACCTGAAAGTGAAACCACAAACAACTTCCTTTGAAGGCAAAGAAAATAGAATATAAATGCAACGAGCTCTGGAGGGTAGGATGTATTTCCATTTGTATCTATGCAGGAAAGAAAAACATAACCATAATATTGTTTTCCATGTGAAACTTTCCCCAAATGGAATAACCAGGGTATTTTATATGATTTCATACTAACATTTCAGAAAGAAAACAACTCCAAATTATTCAATAACTGAATGTTAGAATATCAGCAGTGTGTCTGGAGGGTGAGCCCTCCACCAAAGCTTTACTGAATGAATAATTTCCTCTAAACATTTAGCATTAGAGGAGTTAAGAATTAATTAACTCTGCAATGGATCTGATAACTATCCTCATTACCACGTTGCATAGATAGTATACTAGATACAAGGTCAAGGGTACTGGGTGGAGCCCAGCAGGGAAAGAAGTATTAGGTTACCTTCCTGCAGACCTTTCTATAAAGGCTGAGAGACATTTAGAGTGGAGGGAATGGTGTAGGTCCTGGTGATAGGACAAATGGGTTAAACGTCTTAAGAGATGCCATCTGCAGGGCATTCATCAAGTTGCTTTAATTCTATGAATGAAAGATTCCTCATCTGAAAAATGTTGACAAATGACCAATATTTCCAAGTTGTAATGAATACACAGTGAAATATGGGTTATTACTGTGATCTCTTCTAAGCCATAAAACTGACAATCTTATGACTTATTGTTAATATTGATTAGAGACTATAGGGATTTTTATTTTAGCACACCAATATTCTGTTACATAAAGACACCCTCCAAGTATTCATTCACTTACAGATGAAGGAGGGTAGGAAGGGAAGAGAACAAGCATATGTTAAGCACCTACTATGTGTTTGGCATTGTGTAAAGCACTTCACATATATTATCTTGTATAAACTTTGAGAAGGAGAAATATTGATGAAATGTCTCCACAAGCAGTTTAGGAAGACTGAGTCCAAAGGATGGATCAAGAACCTCTGCCACTGGAAATCTGCTCCTTAATTTTCTAGCTTCTGTGACAAAGTGTCTGCTTTACAAGTTTAAGGGAAAAAAAAGAAAGAAAACTGGTGTCATGAAAATTATATTTTTACTGTTGAATTGTTTTAGTCCTATCTGACTCTTTGTGACCCATTTGGGACTTTCTTGATAAAAAGAGTAAAGTAGTTTGCTGCTGCCTTCTCCAGGTATAACTAGCTTCACCTACCGATTAAGAACTGAGGCAAACAGTATTAAACAATTTGCTCAGGGTTACATAGTTAGTAAGTGTCAGAAGTTGGGTTTAAACTCATGTCTTCCTGACTCCAGGGATGGTGTCCATCCACTAAGCCACCTGGTTGCTGTGACAGCAAGTAGGTTGGGATTTCTTTGTAGCTGTTTTCCAGGCTCAGGCTAGATTATGACCACCTGAGGGTTCAGTCCCCTTTGAGCCCTGATGGTTCACAGCTGTGCTGAGTCATGTGCGTTTCATGTCTGCTGACTGAGCCAATCAGGAGCCTAATCTTGTTTAACATACATACAACATACATAATATATATATGTGTGTGTGTATACACATATATACATATATACACATATACAAATATACACATATATGTACATACACACATATACAAATATACATGCATGCATGCATATATACACATACACACATACACATACACATACATACACACACACATACTGGGAGGTTATATTTTACTGTGGGAGTTCACTTATGAGAAAAATCTTGTAATTACCTGGTCGAGATTGAGTGGCCATATGTTCACAACTCCTGACTGCTCATATGTAAAGGCTCTCTCGATACAGGGATATATGTAAATTGTATGGCCATATTGCTTTGATTCAGGCTGCAAGAGCCCTGTCTGTTGGTCTTTATCTATCTGCTTATATTTTTCTGTATGTTGAATGTAATTAAAGTGATTGTTGACCCCTCAAAAGTTGCCTTTCCTTTCATAAATGCAGATTTAAGAACCTGTGATAGTAGGCCCCCTTTGTATGTCAGGGTGCATACTAATACAGTTGCCCCCAAAAGAACATAGGAAAACAGCAATTTGACCTAGATGTTCTGTGGTCTTTAGAGAACCTTCATTTTATTGATGAGCACAGAGCTATAAAATAAGTTGCTTAGGCAATAAATAAAAATATAATGCCTTACATTTGATTTTTAAAAGTCAGTTCCCAAAGTATAAGACAGGGGAGCTATGCCTAGAAAGCAGTTTCTCTGTAAAAACATATAGGTCTTTTAGTGACTGTGATCTCACTATGAGTCAGTAGTGTGATATGACAGTGAAACCAAAACACAACTAATATAAACTAAAACTTTCTCAAGTGACATAGTCAAAGTTAGAGATGTGAATTTAGGAGGGTCAAAGCTAGAGAAGATCTGGAAGACAATCAGGCTGGTAAAGAAGGGTGTCCAAATCATGCCATAGGATGATTAAGTGAAAGAACTGGAGATACTTAGGTTGGAGTAGAGAAAACTTGGGGGAACAGGCTCCTATTACCTAGCAAGTACTTACATCAGCTATTAAAAGGCTGTCACAAGGAACAGAGTATAGAATTGTTCTTAATGCCAGAACTAGCAACAATGGAGTGTAGTTGGTAAAGCAACAACTGTGTTAAACTTCCAGACTTGGACTTGGGGCCAGCAGATGTGTGTGACTAGCACTTACTACCTAGTGGATATTTTGAAAGGCGTCTGACGTTCATGCATTTCATTTTCTTCATCTTTAAAACAAAAAGGTTGGAATAGGAAGCCTTTGTGATTGTTTCCAGCTCTAGTTCTGTAATCAGAGGTGTGCTGGAGCCAGATGTTATGGGCTTTAGAGAGCCAGTTGTTCAATTTTCAGCATGAACATGAATACCTTAGAAAACAGCAAATGCTCCAAATTGTCTTGACTTATCATTTTATCGATTTATTGTGTTTTTGATAATCTAGATTTAAGAAAACAATGGATAAAAAGTCAATGATGCAGGTCAAATTTATAAGTGTCATGCACACAGTCTTTTGTTTTTTTGTTTTCCTGAGAGTTGGCTGTTTCACATTTACCAGCACAACACTGTGTTATAATCCTAAGGCTCAGAATGTGAAGGAAAGCAAAGGACAAGATGCAAAGAGGCAAAGTTAAGGACTATACAAGGAAACTCTTTTCTAACAATTGGAGCTCTCACAAGTGGATTGGGGAGGCTTAGAAGTAGTACTGCTTCAGACAAAGGATGGAGGCCACTTGCTAGCTATGCCATCAAGGGGATTTCTATTCAGGTTTTGCTTGAACTCAGTGGCCTTTGAGGTCCCTTCAAGTGGTAGAGGCTGTGAATCTGTAAAGAGAAGCAATGTAACCTGTTTGGGGAACGTGAGAGTGTACACAAACAAGTTCCATGACATTTGGAGAAGTGCATTACCTCATTGGTTTTGGAGATTTTTCCATGAATACAGCCCCCAATCTTTTCACAGTTTCCCCTATTATAGAATTCCTTTTTTGTGTGTTTCCTTCCAATGACATTTCAGAGAATCCAGTAGACCTGAGCCCCCCACCTTTTTCTCTGGCTCCTCTAATCGGTGGCACATATACTGATGAAGTATAAGCAGAGGTTAATTACTATACCCAAATCTTCAGAGGCTTTATTATGGAAGACTCTTGGTTTGGTGACATTTGAAAGAAATTTACCCTTACATATTTCCCTCCTCTTGTTTCAGTGGTAAAAGAGATGCTTCAAAGAAGGGATATTATACAAGGAAATTCAGCATCCTACAGAGTGACATACAGTGTACAGAGACCAGTGTTTGTCCTTGAAACATTTTAAAGATTAATACATTGCATTTAACAGCTTGACTAAACATATATCTGCGGGTATAGGTCTTAATACACTTTGGGAGAGAAAGAGAGAAAGGATGCAAAGTAGCTATGTGGATGCAATTACCATTCTAGCCATGACCACATTATCATTCCTCCCAGGTCACTGAGGATGGCACAAACCTCTGAATATCAAAAATCCAGAAGTATCAGACACACTGCATATAGCACCCTTTTGATTATATATATATATGTCTGTATGTATGTATGTATATATATGTTTAAAAGACTACAATTGAAGTTAGCTTTTTTGTTTGTTTGTTTTCCCTTAAATTCATGCACATATTAGCACATTCTATCAGAACAGGAGAATTCAAGGGGCATGCTAAGAGCATCCTTGTGTCTAGGTCAACCTCACAATGGAAAGAGGAATCATATTGAATTCTTTCTGCAGACTTTATTGAAACTGTAATCTGACCAAAAAAAGTCGCTATTGTTACATTTCATAAGGGAATTGGACTTTATGGAGCAGAAGTACACGATTATATTTTAACTCCTTTTGCAGAATAAAAGGGCTGCTACTGTCTTTAAAATATTTTTCCTCAGATTTTGCATTTTCTAACTTGTCATCCAGAGTTGAGAGTTGAAGCAGCTGCTAACAAGGGATTGAAGACATCCTATTCCCACCTGGTTCTTTACAGTTTAGAAGTACAGGAAGACTGCTTGTCCACTAGAGTGGAGCCTCAGGTGTCAGCACTTCAAAAGATAGAAAGCCCAAACAGGGGCAAATTCTTTAATTAAACCCTCAGACTATGCTTCGGACTGCTGGGATGGAAATGATGTATATGGATAGAGTCACTAATTAGCCTCATTTTCAAATGAAGTACAGTCATTAAAAAAAATACTTTTCAAAAGCGAGTACTTAAAAAAAAAAAAACATTTAGATTAACAAGAACCTTATAGCTTTTCATCCAGACCTTTTTTCCAGTTCATCTGTGATTTCCAGATGTAAATGTAGTGTTAAGAAACCTGAGTGAGAACTTCATTCTCCATGCTGATGTGTCTGATGCACATTTTGGTGTAGCTAGAAGCTTAAGAAACAGTGGAGATTTTCTTCTCCCTGTTTTACTTTAAATCCAGCGGTTCAGAGCGTCAAGCTTTCCTTTACTTGAAGGAAAGGTTTTAATGGAAATCAATATTGCCAAGTTTGAGCTCTCTTCCTCCTAAGTCTCCAAGAGAAAGGCACAGAATTAAAGAGAAAAGTATATTTTTCTTAGATTATAGTCACTGATGGTTTTAATCTCCTTAAAGATATTTCAGACTATAGAGAATGAATGTTTTGGATGACTGGATGAGAGTTTGTTCTCCTGCCTTTTGACTCTTGGTTTCTCTTCCCTCACACTAAATTCTCTCTGTGTGTCTCTCTGGTTGTGTCTCTATCTCTCTGCATTTCTGTTACTCTGGGATCGTCCTAGTTAGGTCCAGAAGGGTTTATCATCAGAGGGATGAGTCCTAAGGGATTCTTTGTTTTCTTAAATTCCTCACAGTAATTCATGACAGCATCGCCAAAGGCATGATGAAGAAAGAATCCTCACAGTTTATGAAGTCACAATATCGTTTTGATTTTTAAGGTAAGTAGATTCTCTTTGAATTGTTCTATCTGTTAAATTATTATCCATGATTCATTTTATCATAATTTGATGGATTAATTAACATGCACTTATAGATTGTGAAGACTGAGACTATACAAACCTGCAGTATTTATAAGAAAACTGGAGAACAAATCACTTCTATATTTTCTTCATATGATGGTAGACAAAATTTCTAAATTATATGTGGTTGTGTCTATAAAGAGAGACAAAGACAGAGGCAGAGAGATACAGAGGGAGGGAGGAAGGGGAGAGATGGAGAAAGAAAAGTAGAAAGGAAGAGGAAGAGTATTCAGAAGGTCATATTCAGTACGTGAGGGTGGATAAAGGCAGGTTCAAGTCCTGACTTCAATACATACTGACTGTGTTACCTTGGGTAAGTCATTTGCTTCTAACCACACTAGACAACTAAGAATATAAATTGAAGTAAAAATGCTGCTTTGCTTTAGTTGAAAGTATTTCTTTAGTGGAAACTATCTTAAAATATTGATATCAGAGCTATGTCGATTAAGATTATTCTCTACGACTCCAGAGAGCAGCACTACGAGGATTGTATGGAAGTAGCATAGGGGCAGATGTTTTTGAGTCTTGTGATTCCCATAACTTCAGCGATAGAAAGTAGCCAACATTTTTAATCATGTTTCTGAATTAAAGGATTTGGAAATTATACCATAGGTGTTGATTCATCGTCATATATGCCACTGCTTTTACTTTGAGAATTCTTCTTTCCACTGGAATTTATGGTAACTATAAAGCCCCTTTATTTTTCCCCAGGCAAAATAAAATGCCTGTTTTATACCTGGGGAAGGTCTACTGCATAATCTAGAGACTAGACCATAATTCAATCATATTTTATCAGATGATTTTGCCAATGAACTATTCAAATGTTGGATAAAATCACAGACTCTGGAGAATGAGATGAATTTTGGCAGTGAATGAAGCTTGGGATCCAGTATGGAAAAAATCATTCCATATGTCATTTAAGATACAAAAGCGAATGTTAAAAAAAAAATTAATAGCTTTGTATGGGGGCTGGTTCTTATGCTAAATTATTATAGTACGCAAAATATTGCCCTGCCTTGGTACAATGTAAAGCCATTTCTTCTCTTTTGTGATGAAACCCTATGTCCATTTTTCTCCACAGTTATTTGTTTGTTTTTATATTGAATTGAAGAATCACATTTATTTTCAAAACTGGAAGGGATCTCAGATATCATGTACACTTGTTTGGGAATCCCTTCTGCAATATCTTCAAAGAGTGATTAAACATTCTGAAAATGGAGACCCTTGAGTGGGTCTCCCAAGGAAACCCATTACTTCTGGGTAACTTTAATAATTAGGAAGGATTTTTTTTTCTGTTGTTGCTGTTTTCTAACATTGAACTGAAATCTTTCCCTGTGTTACCTTCACCCATTTCTCAGAACACTGTCCTCTGGAGTCATAGAGAATATTCTTAATCCCACTTTCATGTCACAACTTGTTCGACTGCTGAAGAAATCTATCATATTTCCCCTCAGCCTTCTCTTCTTTAGTTTAAACTTTCCTGTTTCCTTCAACTAACACTTGGTCACCCTCCTTTTGACATATCAATTTGTTGAAGGAATTCATAAAATGCAATACTCAGAAATGAAGACAATATTCTAGATGCCATCTGACCAGGGCAGTGTAGCAGTGTATAGCAGGGATATTACAGAAAATATAATAATGACAGCTCTTTGACTCTTTGACATCCCTCAACCTCACTTAAGATGCAAAAACTCTCTCAAATAAACATTAATGACTCTCTCTCTCTCTCTCTCTCTCTCTCTCTCTCTCTCTTTCTCCCTCTATCTATCTATCTATCTATCTATCTATCTATCTATCTATCTATCTATCTCTCATTTGATATTTGATTTTAGTCCTCAGCATGTAACATAATGTTTTGGATTTAAAGAGACCTTAGCAAATTCTGCTAAATATTGAATAAAACAAAAAATGCTATCAGCTGAAACAAATATCAATAAAAAACCTACATTTAAAGAAACAGACAATATAGTGGAAAAGACACATCATGTCCTTAAACATTGATGTAAATTAAAATGAAAAAACTACAGGAGAGTTCTAAACTTTTACATGAGTTCAAAAAAGAGATGAATAATTTCCAACTCTGAGGAAATGCAGTTATAAGCTGATCTTAGAAGGATTGGTAGATATCCAGTAGTCAAAAAAATGAGAATATAGTCTAAGAATATAAGATATAGTAATATCAGGTAAAATTAGAAAGATAAGTTGTGTTTAGGATGTAGAGGATCTTGAATATCAAGCTAAGGAAAATGAGCTATTTGGTGGTGAGTGATAGGGAAAACACTGAACGTTTTGGGGGTTGTAGAATTGTGTGACCAGAGATGAACATTAGCAAAAATCAATTGTGTCATGCTACACAGGGTATGTTACAAAGGGAAGAGACCAAAAGTGAAGAGATGGGTTAGGGGGCTGTTGAGATAATCATGAACAAAGAAAATGAAAGCATAAATTAGTGTGGTACTGGGCAACAGGTTAGATACACATATATGCGTGACAGGGGCATGATGGAGGAAGGGTCAAAGATGAATCTAAAGTTATGTACCAGGAAGATAAAGAGAATGGTCATGCTCTCAATAAAATAGGAAACTTAAGGGGATAATTGGGCTGGAAGGGGAAAACATTGAGTTCAATTTGGAATATTTTGAGTTCATGGTCAAAACAGGGCATTCAAGTAGATATGAAGGTCTAAGACTTTGAAGAGAGGTTGTGTCAAAAGATAAAGACAGCAGTGATTTGTACAGATGTGATGGTTGAAACAGTGGGAAAGAATGAGGCTATGAGAAAAGAAGAATGCATAGACAGAGAGGTAAAGGGATGTGTTAAAGTCCTCTGCCTTGCAGAATGACATTTGTAGGGAAAGAAAGAAAGAAGCCAACAAAACGTAGAGACAGAATTGTCAGAGAGGTAAAAAGTGGATTGAGAGACAACCTAATATAGCACTGAAAATAAGAATTGGGAGGTCCAGGTTCCTATTCCAACTTTCTCACTGCATCAGGGCATGACCTTGGCTCTGTCAGTCCTTTGAAACAACTACTGACTTTCATCTTGCTTCCCCAACTTACTTCCTCCATTTCCACAAAGTTGGCCTTGTAGTTCCTTATACCCATTCCTCATCCTCTTTTCTGGCTAGGACAAACCTAACTAGGTGAAAGAATAACATTCTTTATGCCACATCTTTCATGAGAGTTGTCACTAGGGACGAGCAAATAGCCTTTGCTTATCTAAAGAAGGCTATTTAATAGAGGGCATAAGATGGACTCTCTGGGAGACAGGTCACATCATTCCCAACATGATTATACCATATTGTAGAAAACAGAACTCTATTATCAAATCAACAATGAAGGTGAAGTATGACTCTCTGCCAGGGTGAGACAGAATCCTGAAGACTCCTCATTCAGATGGTGAGTGCCATGCTATCCTGATTATATCTTGTTCCTTGGAGGCATCTAAATGCTACACTGGATAGATAGCTGCATATGGATTTGGTAGGAACTGAGTCTAAGTCTGGCCTCAGATTGCAAAAAATCAGAAACTGTAGGGAAGTCCATCCTTTGAGGAATGGCTGAACACATTGTGGTATATGAAGATGATGAAATACTATTTTTTGTAAAGAAATAGTGAAGAAGGTAGTTCAGAGAAAGTTGGAAATGTTTATATATTAACTCATGCCAAATGAAGTGTTCAGAGTCAGGAGAAAATTAGAAACTAACAAGAATATTGTAATAGCAAACAAACAAATGATATATATGAAAGACTTAGGAGCACTGATCAACACAATGACCAACCACAAGTCCAGTGTACTAATACTGCAGCATGTTATCCATTTCCAGACAGAGAAGAGGTAGACTCAGAATGGAAATTAGGGTATAGATAGATAGACAGATAGACAGATAGATAGATAGATAGATATAGGTATAGAGATGTGTATGTATGTATGTATGTGTATATATATATACACACATACATACACATATGTGTGTATGTGTATGTATACACACATATATGCATGTATGTATATGAAATGACCAGTATGGGTATTTGTTTTGCTTGACTGTATATGTTTTAGTACAATATGTTTTTCTTGCTTCTTTGATAGAAGGGTTGATAGTGGGAGAGAATTAATGTAGACCTGAAAATAAAATAAAACTTAACTTTTAAAAATTCAGTCTCATTCACTTATCAGATGTGTGACCATGGGCAAGTCACTTCACAGAACTGTCTGCCTCAGTTTACCTATCTATAAAATGATGATAACAATAGTACCTACCTCTCAAAGTCCTTGTAAGGATAAAATGAGATAATAGTTGTAAAGCATTTTGTAAACCTTAAGGTACTATTTAAATACCAGCTATTATTAACTATTATTATTCCATCCTTTTAGGCTCTCCACTAGCACCCATCTGGTATATCTCTATTCTCTCACTGGCTCCAGACACTAGAATTATTAGTCTGTCTTTTCTCTAATCATAACATAGAGGCAGTACCACATAGTGGAAGGAGTTTTGGGCTAGGAGTGAGATGACCTAGGTTTTAAATCCAAGTCTTCCAGCAGTTCACTGTATGAAATGGGGCAAGTCAGTTCTCTGTTCTGATATTCTAATTCCTTATCAATCTCATAAAGAAGCTAAATTACATAATCTCAAACATCCATTGCCACCTTAATATCCTATGGCACTCTAGGCTTGGTCCTCCAGAAATCTTTCACAATAAACATTTTTGCTTTGTAAAGCTCTCTGAAAAATCCCTATTTATCAAACTTTTCATTCAATTCTAGAGCATAGATAACATGGCCCATTCAGTTTTTATGATAATCACATGTTGATTGATCATGGGTTCCCTATTTCCTATTCGCCTAAATCTAGGGCCCATTAGGAGTTTTAATATATACATTCTGCACATAAGTGCCAGCTACCATGTGGGATTGCCATTCATGTTACTGAGTTGTGTCTTAGAATATGACTGTCAATAGTGACCACCACCCATGATCTCAGAGGTGACTATAAAGATGATGATCAGAACTTAGTGCCATATACACATACATACACATATGTATATATGTGTGCATGCATGTGTGTCCTGTAAATATATATTGACTACCAGATAGCTGTACATAAATTCTGATATGTTAATTCAGATTTCTCTCTGGAATTAATGATATTTTTCAGAAACCACTACAGTCAGTGATTTGGAACTATGCCCAAAAGGCTATAAAACCATGCATACCCTTTGACTAAGCAATACTATTCCTAGGTCTATATCCCAAAGAGATAAAAAACAAAAAGCAGAAGGCTTTATATGTACAAAAATATTTATAGCAATTTTTTTGGTGATAGCAAAGAAATGGAAGTTGAAATCATATCCATCAATTGAGGAATGGCTGAACAAGTTGTTGCATATGATTGTGATGGAATGCTATTGCGATATAAGAAATGATAAGCAGGATGCTCTCAGAAAAACCTGAAATGAATTACGTGAACTGATGCAAAGTGAAATGAACAGTACCAGGAGGCCATTGTGTACACTAACAATAGTACTGTATAATAATCAAGTGTGAATTACTTAGCTATTGTCAGCAATAGATCCAAGATAATTCTGATGAAAAAATGTTATCCATTTCCAAAGAAAGGACTGATGGAGTGTGAATGCAGATTGAAGTATACTTTTCTATTTTCTTGTCCATGTTTTCTTTCACAAGACTAACATGACATTATAACATATCAAATTGCTTACCTTTTCAATGGGGAGGGGAAAGGGAGAGGGGAAGAGAACTTAGAACTCAACAATTGTTTTTAAAATGAATGTTAAAAAAATATAATAAAACCACTACATCTTAAAACTAAAAAAAGTACAGTGATTCCACATTTAAAACATATATAAACAAATATGCAAAGCATGAGTATAAATATGTGTATATGTGTATATGTACATATTAATACAACTGAGAAGCTCTTCCTGTTTAATTTGTTCTTCCATCTCAGAGAGAGCTTATTCAATATTTTTTTCAAGTGAAAAGTGAAATCGAAGCCAATTTTATTAAAGTAGTAAGAGCAATTTCCTTTTAGAAAAAGTCATTTATGACTCAAAACAATTTCTCTAGACTTTTAACCGCTTTTTAACAGCTCATTACTGTGTATGTGCACACCCATATGCACACATAATCAGAAACAATGGGAATTTGTTTACTAGGGAAAGAAGTCATTTGGATTTTTTTTTTAATTGTGCTGTCAATTATTAAATCCAAAGAGAGATGGATTTCCCAAAGGATGCTCAGCAGTTGATTTGATTGGCTTCTATTTAGCAATTGTTCCACATTCCTGCTTGTGCAACATTCACTTTCCAAGAAAATTATTCCACCCTGTCATTATGAGGTGAGAAAGAGATATGTAAAGATTCCCTTACCTTTTCTTCCTCTACTTTTTGTGGAATAAGATGCATTTCTTCCATTGTCTCAAATTCATGGCTTATGTATTTATGATCCAAAATTAGCTATCATACCAAGGATACAGATTGTAAACATAAAAGTAACATCCATCTTCAATCTTTGAGTTTTACTTTCAAGAAATATGATGTGGTATACACAATAAAGATAAAAAACATTTTTGCACACATTTATTAATTACCTACTATGTGTAGATGTCTGTGATAAATATTGAAAATAGAAAAAAGCAAAAGCAAAATAATTCCTGTCTTTAAAAAGCTTACAAGATACTTGAGATTATGACACGTACATATCCTTCTCTAAATACAAAAGATATCAAGGAACATTCAAGAAAAATCTTTTAAGGAAATTTGATAAGGAAGAAGTGACTTTTTATATAGAGATCAAGAGATTTATGGAGAAGATTGCAGCCTTGACAGAATAGAAGGATTTAAAGAAGCAGACATAGTAAAGGAGCATGTTTTAGGCAGGAAAGACAGCTTTCATGAATGAATAGAAGTGGGAATGTACAGAATTAAACCATGAATAGATGCTGGCTCAATTTGATTGGAAAGTAGAGTGTGTGTGATGAGAGGTAAAATGAAATAAGGTTAAGAGGAGATTAGAATAAACTTTATGCCCTATAGTCAAGAGAGATACACTGATAATTTTTGAGCACAGAAGTAGCAACAAATGATCCTAGTGTGTCTATTACTCTAGAGTATGAAGTCTTGCAGATTCGTTTATAATGTTGAGATAATCTCTGAGACTATAGGCAACATTTAGAAAAACACATATCTGAACAGAAAACTTAGGGATTATTTTCTTAAATGAAATATTCAAAGAAGGCATTTTGACTCAGAATGGAATATTTCTGTGTTCTAAGGACCTGATATTTCTTTAGTGTGAGCCTCTTCTCCACTGGTGAGACAACAAACTACAGAAAACTTCCTAATAGCTCATCAAAAATTTTTATGACCAAGAACATTGTATTCTTTTAGTTGTTCTGGAGATAAAACCTGTTGAGATTTAGCTACGCTAGTCTTTCAACAACAGACCCAGAACCCACCAAGGGGTCTAAACTTGAAGCCTTTCCATCTTGATGTCAACAGCCTCTTAGCGTGCTGGAGAATATTTAACACACACTCTCCAAAAACAAAACAACATCAAAACAAAAAACCTTACACATGACACACATGTAAGTTTAGTCTGCATGAGTTATATTTCCTCCAAAAATAATCAACAATAAATTAAGCCCTACTGTGTAGCATTTGTTGATTGGTAAGGTACAAAGGCTCACATGAAAATTTAACCATTGCTTCAGCAGCCAGTACAACTTGATCTAGTAAATCTTTTGATTCACAAGCTGGATCTAGTAAACTCCTCTATCCAATAGAGCTTTTCCTCTTCTGGCATGGCCTTGGAGGGCCTAGTGTCACCTACATACTATACGAGCAGGCACTGAAATATACTAGTAGAGGAAGTAGCAAGAGATAAATGAACAAATTCTTAAAGTCCCTCTGCAGACATAGTTTACGAGAGTCCTGGAGAAGGGTTACAGTTGCTTAACTCTGACCATATCTACTATTAGCCAAGAGATGAAACACAGCTGATGATTCCAAACTGTGACTCAAAATAATATGAGCAAGGAAATCAATTCCAAACTCCATGAAGAGCTTTGCTTTCTCCATAGAATATCTATGTCTGGGTGTTTCAAGACTGTTGGCATTTTAGCTACGTAGAGAAGTGGCTTTCCACAACTGCTTCCTGATGATTTTTCTTCAGTGCTATCTCACCCCTTACTGGAAGGTCATTTTTGGTCCCCTAACTCTGGCTCACTATATGTGCACATGCACATACACACACATACACAACACACATACATTAACAAGAATTCTAACCTATGTCATTCTGGAAAAATATTTCAAACAGAATTTGTTTGCATGATAATCAGATTATTTCTATTCTTGTTAGATATTTCAAGAAGGTTACACTGACCTAAATGTGGGACTGGGAAAAAGGAGAGGGAGAATAATTCGACTTTTGCTCCTAGTCCATTTCAAACCTCAGATATGAAATCTCCCACATTGATATTGTTATATATAACAAAGAACCATTTTTTCCTGATTTAGACCCTATTCAACATACAGAGAAGTATTTTGTTCAAACAATTTGGGAAACTGGTATATGATATAGCCATTATACCCTACTCAAATAAAAAAAAAAATCCTAAATTTTGGACACTAATTCTCAGTGCCATATTTCAGAAATAGTGGTCACAATTTGGAGTTTGTTAAGAAGTCAGATTGAATGGTAAGGCTATTTGAAATCAATGCATAAGAGACTTACATAAGATCAATCATAAATCAATGCATAAGATAACTATTTACAAGAACAACTATAAGTACAAAATCTATTTAATAAACTAGGATTGTTTTCAAAAAGCTGGTTAGATGTTGGAGGGCATATAATGTTAGAGAAGATAGGATCCTTGACTTCATTCAATTTGAAGTCTTGTAGTTTGAAGGAACTGGGTGGGGGAAGTTAGCCTGGAGAAGACAATACTTAGTATAGGCAAACATAACAATGTCTTCAAATATCTGAGAACAGCTAGATTTGACTACATACATCCAGAAAGTCATGCAGAAGGTCCCATGTTTTTTAAACACCCTAAGGATTAAGTTTCAAACTATTTTGGTAAGGGATAATTTCCAAGAGAATTGCACATATCATGAATAATAATGTTGACTTTCACCTCTCTCTCCTCCCTATAATGTTTTTTTAAGACTGAAAAGGCATTAATAACTAATGACCCATATATGATGACTTTTGCAAATAATTGTCTACAGCAGGCTAAATCTTTATAGTCATATAATTAAGAGTTATAAAGAACAAAAATTCCTGCTATGTTTATCTTTTATTATTATAAAGAACAGCTTTAACTTAGTCAAGCAAAACACAGCTTTAATCTCCTTTGACAAAACGATTTCTCAAGCATATGCTGAGATCATATAGAATTCCCTGACTGATACAGTAACAGAGGTAAATTAGTCCAATGATTCTCTGATTATTAATATTAAGCAAGGCATAAAACACAGGCAGGTATGGTTCCCAAAAGCAATTGCCAGTGTCATAGAGAATGTCCTGGGCAAATAAGAAAGAGATGTCCTAAAAATATCAAGTTTTTCCAGATGTTTCAGCTTGCAGATAAAATTTTGTTGACTACATTACATCCCAGAATACTACAGGGACTCCTTGGTGAAATCCATGACAATTAAGAAGGGACTGCAGCAATCCACCCTGAAAATGCCATGTACTTGAAAGAAATCTATTTCCTAGGTTTGGACATACAGTAATGATGGGAAACCTCATGAGTTATTCCATCAACCCATTTATCTCCAGAAGGCACAGCAAATTGATGATAAGCTTATCCAAGAACTGAATAGGAGAAGATAAGTGAGAGAAATTATGTCAGGGAAATTTTGCAGCAGTTTCAATGACCCTAAACTATTTCTCGGAGTCAAAGAACAAACAATTAAAACAAAATAAAAAGAAGTACTCGGTTGGAGAGATTATATAACTAAATCATTTAACATTACAATCGCAGAAAATTCAAACTTGCACGTGATTCAGTGGGCAACAGAAAGAGTCATTGCAGTCTCTACTATATTACCCACCATTACTTGAAGAATAGGTGCTTTTTGGAGCATGCCCAGGTCACCTAAACAAAAAAGCCTTGCTTCTGGGAGATCTGTGTTTTCCTACCACAATAGTGGGAGTGTCTTTTCAGTCAGTGTAGATAGAAGGGGCTGTTTCTTTTAAACTGCTTAACTGCTCTGCAACACCCAGAGAGACTGATGATCACAGTTCATCAACAGCATGAACTAAGTTGTTGTGGAAGGACAAATTGTCTTTGGGTTCTGTTTTGTTTTGTCCTTTTCAGTTCTAGGTACAACCAGTGGAATTCCCACTGGAGCTGGATTTGAACTATGGCAACTTTTGTCGCTGTTGTTAATGTTGCTTAAATACAAAATGCCTATGTAACCCCTTCTCTATAAAGATTAATTAAAGAGCTACATTTGTTTAAAAATGCATTTTAAAAACAAAACTTGAGAAACTTCCTGGACATGCTTAGGGTATGCTGACTTACTGAGGGTCTCCACAAGTTGTAACATACACACAAGGCTAGGCAACATGATATCATTGAAGCTGCTTCCTTGCAAAATATATATTTCAGGTCACAGTCAGCTCAATATGGTCATTGCAGTATCCATGTACAGCCCAGTCAGCTAAGAAGGAAAGCCAGAGTTCTGATGGATCAAGCCCAAAGGGATTGGGGAAAAGAGAATTTGGAATTGTGCTACATAGAAAGTAAGCTAAATTGTGAATCTAATTTCCACCTTTTCCTGGAGTAGGAGGTGGTGCAAGGGGTGGAGTATGCCCTGGGTGTTTATTCTTGAGATATATCTACATATATATTAAAAATATAAAATTTATTCATTTTCAGTTTACAACATTCAGTTCCAAAAGATTTTGAATTCCAAGTTTTCTCTCCATCTTTACCCATCCCCACCTCAGGACAGTGTATACCCCATCCACCCTCTACACCAATCTTTCCTCCCTTTTATCACCGCCCTCCCCCTTCACTCATGTCTCTCCCCTCTATTTTACTAAACAGCAAGATAAAATTTCTATATCCCATTGCCTGTACATCTTATTTCCCAGTTGCATGTAAAAAGAATTTTTAACATTCATTTTTAAAGCTTTGAATTCCACACTCTGCCTTACTCCCTCCCCACCCACCCTCATTGAGAAAGCAAGCAATTCAATATAGGTCATACATGCATAGCCATGCAAAACACTTCCATAACAGTCATGTTGTAAAACACTAACCACATTTCCCTCTATCCTGTCCTGCCCTCCATTTATTCCATTCTCTCCTTTGATCTGTTCCAGTGCAAGTGTTTGCTTCTGACTATCCCTTCTCCAACTCTGCTATTCCTTCTATTATCCTCCCTGTCCTATCCCCTTCCCCCTTCCCCAGCCTTCCTTTAGGCTAAGATAGATTTCATACCAAATCAAGTGTGTGTTATTCCCTCCTTAAGCCGAATCCAATGAGAGTAAGTCTCACACATCCCCTTTCACCTTCCCCCTCTTCCCCTCTGTTGTAAAAGCTCTTTCTTACCTTTTATGTGAGATGATTTACTACATTCTCCTTCTTCCTTTTTCTCTCTCCCAGTACATTCCTCTCAAAAATGATTTTATTTTTTAGGTACACTCTCTTCATATTCAGCTCACTATGTGCTTCCCCTTCTCTCTCTCTCTCTCTCTCTCTCTCTCTCTCTCTCTCTCTCCTCTGTTTCATTGAAGTTCCATTTTTCCTCTGAAGTATTATACTCAGCTTTTTCTGGGAGGTTGATTTTTGCTTTTCATCCTAGCTACTTTGACCTCTGGATTATCATATTCCAAGCCCTCTGATACCTTAGTGTATTTTCCAGGTCAGTTGTTTTTCCAAAGAGATATTTCACATTGTCTTCTACTTTTTCATCCTTTTGATTTTGTTTTATAATTTCTTGATTTTTCATAAAGTCATTAGCTTCTATTTGCTCCATTCTAATTTTGAAGAAATTCTTTTCTTCAGTGAGCTTTTGGACCTCCTTTTCCATTTGGCCATTTCTGTTTTTTAAGATATTCTTATCCTCATTGGTTTTTTGGACCTCTTCTGCCATTTGGGTTAGTCTATTTTTAAAGGTGTTATTTTCTTCAGCATTTTTTGGGTCTCCTTTAGTAAGCTGTTGACTCATTTTTCATGATTTTCTTGCCTTGCTCTCATTTCTCTTTCCAAATTTTCCTCTGCTTCTCTTACTTGATTTTCAAAATCCTTTTTTGAGCTCTTCTATGCCCTGAGACGATTTCATACTTTTTTTTGGAGGCTTTGGATGTAGTATCCTTGACCTTGCTATCTTCCTCCAGTTGTATACTTAGATCTTCCTCCATTTATATGCTTAGATCTTCCTCACCCAAAAGGAAGAAAGACAATACCTTTTCACCAAGAAAGTAACTTTCTATACTCTTATTTTTCCCCTTTTTGGACATTTTCTCAGCCAATTACTTGACTTTTGAGTTCTTTCTTAAGTGGGTGGTGTACTACCCCAAGTTTCAGAGGTTTTGTGCAGCTATTTTCAGAGATATCTCAAAGTTCTGTATGGACCTGTAAGTTCTCAGTTCCTCTGAAGTGGATAATCAAGGGAGAGGTGTTTATTCCTCTCCTGGCCTGCACTCTTGTCTGTGAGCAAACACGGGCTATCTTTTCTGCCCTGGAACTATGTGTAGGATTCCCCTCTCCAAAGCTCTGCTATGCCAGCACTGCTCCTCACCCCAGGATCACCACTCAGGACTGTGACCCAAATCATCTTCTACATTCCTCCACCATCTATAGGCAATGAGCTATAGAAGCAGAAAACCTGGGACTGAGGCCAGAAGTTCCTCTCTCACCAAGGTGAGAGAGCTTTCCCACAGACCTTTGAAGCTGTCTTTAGCATTTGTGAGTCGAGAAGTCTGGAAGCTGTGGTGCAGTGATTCAGCACCATGAAGCCTGCTCCAGTCCTGAGTGTGCCACATACTGGGCTGTGCTCCATTCTGAGCCTGGTGCCATAGACCCTTCCTGTTGGCCTTCCAGATTGTCTTGGACTAGAAATCTGTTTCACTCTGTCATTTTGTGGTTCTGTTGCTCTAGAATTTGTTTGGAGGGGTTTTGGGGGAGAGCTCAAGCTGGTCCCAGCTTCTGCCTTGTCATCTTGGTTCCACCCTCTTGTTATACTTTTGAAGAAAATATTCCTTCATAAAAGGTAATCAGACTGCTAAGTGATTAAATGGAATTCCTATAATTAGAGGAACATCATTTCAGAACCTAGACACTCCCAAATCCCTTGAGAATTACAAAGCACCCTGGGAAGGCATGAAATGTAGCACTCTTGGCTTTCACCCAGTGCAGACCATAGTAAACCCTTTTATATTTGTGTGTAAAAATGTCACAGAAGACATCAGCAGGTACCCATATGTCCATAAATACATGTGAGCAAGCCATTTAATGAGAGCAAGGAATAAAAGGTATATCTCATTGGTGCACAACTAGCATTAAAAGATCCAAAGAGAGGGTCTCTGGTGTACTGAACAGATCATATATGGAAGCCAAAGCTCTCATAGTCTCCTTGTCTTGACTCTAATGGGTTCATTATTCAAATCACTCCCATGTCCAAGTCACCATTCATAAAATTATGAAAGTAATTTTCCAAAAGCAAATATCTAAGTATACCACTCTCTCAGTTAAATCCAGCAGCTCTCTATTATTTCTAGGATCAAATACAAGGTCTTCCTTTTGATGTTAAAAGCATTCCTAACCTGACTGCCTTCAGTCTTTCCAATATATATTATATGTTATTCATATTTTCAAACACAATATTTCATCTTCAATCTCATTCCTTTGAAGTGAACATTTCCCATGCCTAGAATTCTCTTCCTCCTCAGCTGTACCTCTTAGAATTCTTAGTTTCTTTCAAAATACTGCTCAAGAATAGTCTTGTATGGCCCTAGATATCAATATTTTCCTCCAAAATCACTTTGCATCTTTTTTTGTACATATCTCTAAATACATACGTGGCTTCCAACTAAAGAATGTTACGTTCATTAAAGGCTGACATAATTTCCCATCTGTTTTTCCATCCCCAAGGACCAAGCATGGTACATGGGGAAAAAATTTACAATAAGGAATAGATGAATTGTGAAAAGGAGTCATGGTAGAAGAGTCCTAAGACTTATTATGCTTGGTCCAACAGGGCAAGGAAAATAACATAGGACTAGATATTTGGGCAGCAGAGCAAAATAGTGGAGAGAACACTAACTTAGAGGAAATGACATACCTTTAAATCCTGCCTCAGATAACTAATAGCTATGTGACCTTAGGCAAGTCATTTAATTTCTCTATACCTCAATATACTTATGTGTAAAATGAAGGGTGGAATGTAAGAATTGGGCTCAGTAGCTTTCTGTTTCAGCTCTAAATCCATAATGTTATGGTGAAAACTGAGGAGAAATAGGTTTTGCATCAATTTAAAGAAAAACTTTCAGCTCCTAGCATTGTCCTAAGTGAAATAGGAAACCTCAGTGAGAAGTGAGCACTCCTTAATTGAGGTACTTCAAAAGGATAGTAGACCAACAACTTGTTAAAGATTGGGAAACAGACAGGATTCCTTTTGAGATGCAGATTGGATAAGATGATCTCCAAGGTTCCTTTTAGCTCTTCGATTCTGGGATTCCATGACATTGGTTAGCAACAAGAAAAGTACTTATGAGTTTTATTCAGCATGATTTGTAAAATGGTTGCTTGATGCATTCAGCAATTTTCTAATGACTGAAAAGTTTTAATGTGTTTTCAACAAGGATGTATGTATGAAAAGGAATGAAAATGTCTGATCAGATTGATTCTCTCTCATGCAATTTTATGGTAATGCCAAGTGTTGGGTTATAGAAACACCACTCCAGGCCCCTTGGATACCATATTTTTTTTCATTAGAGGAGTTGGGCTGATTGAAAGCCATTACTCCTATAATACACTGTATTTGAAAATAGTTGTGATTTTCCCATGGACATGTGCTTCTTGACAGTATTAATTCATTATCATTATCTCAAGAAACTTATCTTCTTTCAAGATCACATTAACTTTGAAACTCATACCTCCTCAATACCTTCTACCCTTGGTCTCCCATCCCTATCTATAATTGGAGAAAGAGGAGAGTGGATATCAGAGTACTTCTAGCTCCTTCATTTAAGGAGGGAACCCAGGGCAGCTACCTTCCAATCAACCCCTAAGACTTAATCAGACCCTCTCTCCACTCACCATTTTCAACCTACTTTTATGCTTTGGCTTCCCTAATTAAATTGTGAGCCTCTTGAATGCAGAGACTATATTTTGCCTTTCTTTGTACCCTAGTGCTTAACATGTATTTATTGGCTGACTAATAATTATAATGATGATACCTACCTATAGTAATTTCTAATAATATCTCATTTGATCATTAAAACAACCATGGGAGATATATCCATTTTATTTGCTGCATAGGGAAGAAATAAGAGTATGTGGTTGAGGATACCTGGGGAGGGGTGTGTATAGATAATCATGATATTGCATATAGAAATAAATTCCTATGAACTTTCAGTTATGAGAAAAGGAACCACCTGACCAATCAATGAGAATTTAATAGCAGTTAGTTGCCCTGTTACACAATATGCCTGGCACTTTACTAGATGCTGGGGATAAAAAAGGTGAAAGCAAAAGCGTGTTCAACCTCAAGCACTTTATATTCTGCTGGGTAGAATAGGGTATGTTCACAGATCAGTAAATGAAAGATAGTTCAATTATACAATATAAAAATAATCTGGAAACCAAATGGCTAATAATTTGGCGAATCAAGGAAAGCCTTTAGAAGGAAATGGCTCTTCAATTGAGCCTTAAAGTGAGAAAATCCAAAAAGCAAAGCTGAGAAGGGAAAGTATTCCAGGAATGAGGGACAACCTACATGAAAGTATGGAGGGAAAAAGTAGAGTGTCGTGTTTGGGGAATCACAAACAAGACCATATGGCTGCAATGTAGTAAAATGTAGAAGGAATAATGTATAATCAGTCTGCAAAGGTAAGTTGGACTCAAATTTCAAACAGAGCCCTCTATATTTTATAACAGAGGCAATACAAATCTCTGAAGCTTAGAACTGAGAAGTAACATGGTCAAACTTGAACCTTAGGAATATCAGTTTAGCAATTACGGGGAGGATGAATTGACATGGAGGAAAGCTATAGGAGACCTTTTCTTTAAGTATATGCATTTTGTGAGGCAGTTAGTGGACAGAGTTTGAGACTGGAAGTCAAGATACCTTGGTGCAAATTCTGGTCATTATCCTAATTAGCTCTGTAACCTTGGATGAATCACTTCTTTGATCTGTGCTCTTCAGTTTTCTCAGTTTTAAAAGGAAAGGTAAGAGTACATGGTCACCTAGGTCTACCCAGTTCTGAAAATCTTTGCATTTGACTTCTGGGAAAGAACATATCCTTAATTTCAAAGGAATTCATTTTTTCAGACATGAACAAGATGATTTCTAAGTTCCTTTTCAACTTTGAAATCTATGAAGATAATTAGTATAAAAGCAGAAGACTGGGAATCAGAAGTTCTTGGTTCAATTCTAACCTATTCTACCAACTTGATAAAAAGAGGAAGAGGAAGAGGAGGAGGACGAAGAGGAGGATGAGGAGGAGGATGAAGAGAATTTATAAAGTGTTTTGAGGCTTGCAAAAAACTTTCACTTTTTCTGTCTATAAAATGTGGCAGAAGTGAGATTGGTCTAGATGCTCTCTGAAATGAATCATGATGAAGTAAACTGAAAAGAAAAAGATAAAAGTAGAGATTGATGTCATTGACTTCCAATAATGTCCTCCTCTAATGTTTCCTTTTCGGGATGAGATCATGCTGGGTTCTTGAATGGAGACAATCAAGCACTAGGGCTGACAGCTGGTCTTACAAAGATGCTTGGCTTGATAGATGGATCTGGAGATGTATGGTATCTATGGTCTGAGACCATAAGTAATCTTTGAGAGCTTCAGCACCAGAAGTTTGACCATCAGGGAAAAACTAATTTTGGCCAGAGCACTTAATGGAGATAATATACCAAGGTAGAGGAGGCATTGCAATGTACACAGGTGGTGGGGCCACTTTTAATGACAAAATCATGGATCTTTTTAAGCACTGATACAAGATGCTAATGGATATTTTCAGGGAAGTTAAATAAAGGGATAGAGAAAATACGGATAAGGTTTTCTTTAGAAGGGGTGGGGGGAAGACAATAAGTGATTTTCTTTTTTGTCCTCTGAAGTATCAGAGGACCACAAAATCATAGACTTAGAAATGGAAATGACCAATGTGGATATCAAGTCCACACTCCCTACCCCCATTTTACTGTTGGGGAAACAAGTTCCCAGACCTTGTGGCTTACCCAATGTCACACAGAAAATTAAAAAAAAAAATAATAATAACTAACATTTTCATAGTACCTACTAGTAGTCTGGTAAGCACTTTATAATTATATGTATTATATATAATATATAGGTGCTATTATTATCCCAGTGGTATAAGTAAGAAAACTGAAGCAAACAAAAACTAAATGGTTCAACTTGGTTATACAGATAGCAAGTGGCAAAGTTAAGATTTTTAATTTAGGACCTTATACTTCTAATCTAGCAAGTCAAACGTAATTTGAAAAAAAGGGAAATCCAGAGGCACCTTGATTTTCCATCTCACAGCCTAGAATCAATTTGGTTTAAATGTTGTGGAAGTCTCTACAGAGTGTGAGAAGCAAATAAGGTTTCCTCTTTATTCCCTGGTGTAAACTTGGTCTTTGGATCTGTTATGGAAGCTTTTAGGAAAGCATTTAAGCACAACCACAGAAATTCTGAATGATGAAAGTCCTATTCTGGATTAAGAAGACTGAGATGGGATTTCATCTTCCTTGGTCCACTGTCAGGCCAGGACACTGTGTCCTATGGATCCCAAACAGAAGACAGGGAAGAATGACTTTGTTTTTTAAGAATGGGGATGGCATGTATTTCACAGCATATGAGGGAAGATGAGGCTGCTGCTTGATAGGTAGCAGTTAAGGTAATTAGCAATAACCCAAGCCAGTTAATAGGAGTTCCCCTATTTTTTTCCTCAACCAAGACTTACACTTCTACCCTGGCCCAGGCAATCCTATGCCTACATTGATCACCTTTTCTCCCTGATCAATATGGCTTCTAAGATGGGGATAGCCAAACCTTTCCTTGTCTTTTTGATTTAGTTCATAAAACTTGAATCTCACAAATACATCATCGCACCAACTGATTAGTAATAAATTCAATTTATATAATTTGCTTTCCCTCCCTGTGGACACCTTCTTTATAGTACTTGTAGCTGGGGAAACAGCAGGTGGCCAATGCTGCAGCAGCAGCCAACATCGCTACATGAATTAACTAGACAGCAGGTACTCAGCAGGGTGGAGAAGGCTGGCTCTCCACTCATCTCCCTAATTAATCTGCTGATGCTTCATTATAGCGCTGGTTTGGGGTATTATTTATCTGGGCTACTGTTAGGAAAACAAAGAAATTACATGGCAAATCCCTTCCCTGCTTTATGAATGAGGTAGAAATCCAATCAAATTAAAATGAAAGAATAAAGGTATAGGTTGTTTCTTGGTTCTGTCTTTACCTACTCAACTTCCTGCTGCCATGCTTGTGAAATTCTAGGTCTAGCTCTTCCTCTGAAGACCTTATGCCTTCTCTACTGCAATGGCCTCCTAGCAAATCTCCTGGACACCTATCTCTTACCCTTCCAATATATCCTAAGCATACTGCTGGTCTAATATTGTAGGAATCCCTACAGCTAAGCAGTTTAACCCAGTGTCATCATGGTCAGTCCACTTGTCACTTGGCTTCACTTTTGGACTTTGAATGGAACATGATTTAATTGGTGTGGGTAATACCTCCCTGGCAAGTGGGTGACACAGTGGATACAGTGCAGGGCCTGGATTTTGGAAGACTCATCTTCCTGAGTTTAAATCTGGCCTCAGTCACTAGCTGTGTGACACTGGGCAAGCCACTTAAACCTGTTTGTCTCTGTTCCTTGTAAATAACATGACCAGGAGAAAGAAATGGAAAATCACTCCCATATCTTTGCTAGTTTTGTTGTTGATTTGTTTCAGTTGTGTCCAAATCTATGTATCCCCCATTTGGAGTTTTCTTGGCCAAGGTACTGGAGTGGTTTGTCATTTCTTCCTTCATGTCATTTTACAGATGAGGAAACTGAGGGTTTAAGTGACTTGTGCAGGGGTCATATAGCTAGTAAGTGTCTGAGGTTAGATTTGAACTCAGCTCTTCCTGAGTCCAGGGCCATTGTTCTATCCACTGTGACAATTAACCAGTCCCCAAATGGGGTCACAAAAAGTCACACATGACTGAAACAACTGAACAACAAAAATATTTCTATGTGATCCTTAGCCATGCTTTCACATAAATCCCTCGTGAAGAAACTATGCAACATGATGAAGACCCTTCTCTGGTTATTAGATATCTTTAAGATACTAGTATCTCACTATGAACAAATTAATTTCTACTTTGAATCAAAAGTAAACCATGATATTTTTGAGAGTGGTTCTAAAATCTATTATGTAAAAGGGGATATAACCTTGCTATAGTTCAATTAGACACCTGTCAGCAAGACCATTCTTTAGCATAATGTGAGAAGATGCAATATAGCACGATGGAGTAGAAAGATTCTTCGATGTATACTCAGAAGATCAACATCTGAACCACTAGTCTTAAAATCTTCAGTTGTTTGGAGAGACAATGTGGTTTAACAATGCAACAATAGGTAGGTGGTCATGACAGTCGAAACTCAAGTATGAACTCTGACATTCCATTGGTTTACAATTGAATGTGAGGTATTTCATCTCTCTAAGTTCTAGTTTTCTCATGTGAAAGATAAAACTAAGTTCTCTATCACTTACTTCAAAGTTTTGTAAAGATTTATAGCAGTTCTTTTTGTAGTGGCTAAGAATTGGAAATCTAGGGGATGCCCATCAATTGTGGAATGACTGAACCAGGTACGATATATGATTGTGATGGAATGTTATTTTACATAAAAAATGACAAACAAGATGATTTTAGAAAAACCTGGAAAGACTTATATGAACTGATGCACGGTGAAGTGGACAGAACCAGGAGAATGTTTTACATAGTAACAGTGATATTATTTGAGTAAGAACTATGAATGACTTAGCTATTCTCACCAATATAATGATCCAAGACATTCCCAAAGGACTCATGATGACACATGCTATCTGTCTCTAGAGAAAGAACTGATATTGCCTGAATTCAGACTGACACATCCTTTCTTCCCTCCTTCCTTCCTTCTTTCCTTCCTTCCTTCCTTCCTTCCTTCCTTCCTTCCTTCCTTCCTTCCTTCCTTCCTTCCTTTCTTTCATTCATTCTTTTTTTTCTGTTCTAGTCTTCCTGTACAAAATGATTACTATACTATTACTATTTTACATGATTGCACATGTATAACATATATCAGATTGCTTGCCCTCTCAGGTATGGATGAGGGGAGGAAAGAAGAGAATTTGTAACTTAAAACTTTAAAAAATTGCTTTAACACGCAATTGAGGGAACATACTATTTTTAAAAAGGTTTTAAGGGATATATAAGAAATAATAAGGAACTCCCATGACCAATTCAAGTTAACCACTTCTTCCCTAGAGCACTAAGAGGCTAAGTGACTTACCTAGGGTCACTCATCTAGCATGTATCAGAGGCAAGACTTGAACCTATGTCTTCTTGGTTTCAAGGCTGGCTCTCTATCATGAAATACTTTTTCTCCACAAGGCCCACAAAAATCAAATGAAATAATATAGGCAAAGTGCTTTGTAAACCTTAATAGTGTGTTAATTCCCACTATTAGTATTATTTTCATAGACCATTAGGATAAGAAAGGACATTAATCCAGCTCTCTAATTTGATAAAAGAGGAAACTGAGGGCAATCGAATGGAAGTAACTTGCCTAATATTACATAGAAAAATCATATTTCTAATAGAATGTGAGCTCCTCGAGATGAGGTGCTGTTTTGAAGTTTGCTCATATCCCCACTGCCTGGCAGAGTTCCTGCCACACCTGCCACAGTACTCAATAAATGATTGTTGAATTGAACATTCTAAATTCTACCATGCAAGAAGTAGGAGTACTGCAAATCTGTTCAAAATATAGAGAAGGAAAATATTTATTTATACTGGAGAAAAATTGAATAATAAGGCTTTCTCCCTTCCTTCTTTTCATTCACATGTTGTTTGGTGGACTCAATAGCTTAACACACATCCTATGCATAATCTAGTTTTTAACATCCTCATCTCTCTAAGAAGAATAAGCCCTGATAAAATTCTAAGTAGTCTGACTTCTATTATATTTCTTATAGTCAATATTCTCAGTTACTTGATTGTATCCTGATGAGAAAACCCAATCCAAATACAAATTTTGCAGGCCCAAGTTAATAGCAATTTCATAATTTTCTCTCTCTCTCTCATTCCCAAGGCAGAAACACTGGTTTAAAAAGTTGAACAAGAAAATTATTCTTGGAAACATCAAAAAAATAATGCTTGCACTTTTAAAATAAGGTATTTACAGACGTAGTCTCAAAGTACACTTATGAAATTGCTGGTTGTAACATCAGAGGAGCAGGTTCTATCACATACTAGTGGTATAACTCTTATTCACTTAAGTGATCTCTGCCTCAATTCCCTTACATTCAAACCAAGTGTGGTGACAGATGGACAGATAGATAGATAGATGGATAGATAGATAGATAGATAGATAGATAGACAGACAGACGGACGGACGGACGGACGGACGGACGGACGGACGGACGGACGGACGGACGGACAGACAGACAGACAGATAGATAGATAGATAGATAGATAGATAGATAGATAGATAGATAGATCAATCGATCTATTTCATAAGGCTTGGGAAGGAAAATGCTCCAACAAACTTAAGGCTTTATAAATATGAATATTCATTTCACAAATATAGTTCACTTGGTAGTTTCATATTGATTATTCAAGTCTTCTGACTTCACGGCTCCAAAATGTATGGGTCCATAGACTTAAGGCTCAATGCTTAGTGGAACTTTCTCTTGCTTCCCCAGATCTTACTTATCATTCTCATAGCTTTAAATCTCTCTTCAATATTAATGCCTCCAAAATCTTTATCTATAATGATTTCTTCTTATCTGAGTTTCAGTAAATCAAATCAGCAACTCCATCAAAATGTTTTAGCACCCACTTTCTACAAAGCTCTGCTCCTTATTGTGTGAATACAAAAGAACCTATAACACAGAGCCTGTTCTCAAAGAGTTAATTATCTAATGACGAAGATGACAGTGATATAGAAAAGTTGCAGTCATAGGGTCTGGATTTTAATTAGGACTTGATTTCTTATTATGTGTGTAATGTTAGGTAAGTCAGAAGTTTCGGGTCACTCATCTGCTTAAATCAGGAGGAAAAGTATAGAACTAGCTAATTCTTATCGGCCTTCCATCTATGAACTGCAATTTACAAAATTACATGCATTTGTATGAATTTATCTATCTTCTTAGTTGGCTCATTGTCGCCTCAAATTCAATACGTTCCAAATTGAAATTGTCATCACAGAATCATAGTCATGGAAATATAAAATTTAGAAGCTACCCCAGAGGTCATCTAATCCAAACTATGCCACAAAGGGAAAAAATATATATAAATGTTATCTTTGTCATTAGCTCTCTGTTTAAGGACCTCCAGTGTGGCAGAACTCACTATTTCCAAACATAATCCCTTCCCTTTTTTTTTTTTTTAACAGCTCTAATAATTAAGAAGTTTGTATTGTTATTGTTCGTTATGTTTTGTTTTCCCCTGTTGCACTAAACCTAAATTTGCTACTTTTATCCATTGGACTCAGTCTTCTCTTTGTGTCCAAACAGAAAATAACTAATCCTTCCTCCACACTAAAGCCTTTTATATGTTTGAAAAGAGAGATCAGTACTCTAAGTACTGTACTTTATCAGTACTTGAAGCTCTACTCAGAGTTTAATATCCCCAGTACCTTTGACTAATCCTAGTAGGAAAAAGCTACTTTTCTATCCATATTCAGCTTCCAAAAGTGTCAAAGCTATTGTCTGAAAATAACACTCAGAAGCTTGTCTTCTCTGTTTTGGTGTTTCCCCCCTCTCTCCTTCCTTACTCCTTAGATAGGAGTCATCAGTCATTAAATCACATTCATCTTTCAAATACTTGACAAGATCTTTGATTTGATCAGTGTGGGGACCTCTTCAACTAAAGGGGAACTCCATCATACTCTGCTTTAAGTGAATGGATTCTTTCTTTACAGTTGTCAAAATAATCTTTCCCTAGTGGCCCGTGTTTTGGTAACGAATCTTTGCACACCTTTCAAGGCTTGGTAAGTAGGTGACCGATAACAATGATGCACCAGAACTCAAAGACATTGTAATTTAATTACATTTCCCAAACATGGATTCTGCTAGCATCATCTTCAAAGAATTCAGTCACCTCCAAACCATGGTGTATCATCAGAAGAAGGTAGTTGATATCCATTCCTTTCTCTGAATGTTCACATTTCCAACTGTAAGCCCTGACTCTGACAACCTTATTCATGGGATAGTACTTTCCTATTTCTTCTTTCTGTCTCATCTCAAATGTCACCAACCCATCCTGCACACAAAGCCACACTAATATTCCTTAAATATGAGTCTGGATTGCGGCCTCCCTCATCTCACTTTCAAGACCTTTATAAGCCAATCATATTTCCCGCTGCACCTTAAAAACCTCCTCTCTTTTAGGGTGGTTGGCCTCTACAGGGAATGATGGGAAAACAACACAGCATATGATGTTGGAGAATGGAAGTTCAAAAGTCAGCTTCCTATTCCCTATGTAATCTCAGGCAGGTCACTTACTTCTCTGTTACTCAGAGTGCTAATTTTTAAAAATGGACAGGATAACTTCCAAAGTGCCTTCTAGTAAAAAACAAAATGAGCGATCTCACAATCATTTTTTGTTCATAGATAAAAAAAAAAATAGGATCATAGAATTCTACTTGTTTCATTATGACATGATAGATACTAATATATATCATATGCATTTGTGTATGTATTTTATCCTTCTGTATTTTAAGCAAACTGAATGAGACACAGGTAATTTATATTGTTTAAATCCCCATCCACAGCACAGTACCTGATATATGATAGTTTACTTTGTGGAATTATTTCTTGACAGCTATATCATTCCATCTCAGAGTTAGAAGAGACCAGTGAGGTGGTATTTCTTTCTGTTTGTTGGACTAATGTACGTTAGGTTAAACAGACCCTGTTTAGAAACAAGTCCATAGTTTTGATTTTGCATATATATAGTTTTGAGATCTAAAAAGAAATACTTACAAAATACAATTAATATCTCAGAACTTTTCATAATATAATCAAAAAAGAATTTTATCTTTTTTTTTTTTTAAGTGGTAAGGCATTTTCTAGGGAAGTAAGAGACCAGACAATGCATTTACCTCTGTAGTAATGTGACTCGTGTGTTTGTCTTTCGTTGCCGAAGAAGACCATACCATCAGAGAAATAATGACATGACATGCACTTGACTTTGTTTTGATGGAGGGAGGGCTGTGCTGGTCATCAGCCTCACTTCTCCTTCATAGTCATCTGAATCCAGTGACTAGATATTCATCAGGAGGACTGGAGATGACCCAGGATCAGGTAATACATAAAACTCTGATAAACACTCATCAGGTTATTGGCCAAAGACTTTAATAATGGAAAATTCCGTGTAATTTGAGATTATTCATTCCACTTTTGAGAATGAAACAAAAAATAGCATAAGTAATCTCAAGATAAGTAGAAGCATAAATTTTGTATTAAAAGGAAACTAAATCTAGTAGAACCATCTAACTGTACAGATCAGACAATAGAGAACTGGAGAAAACAAGTAATCAATCCTGGGATTTCTCTGATGTTTGATTTTATACCTACTTCAGACAGGCACAGAACCAGGATTTGAACTAATGTACTCTGACTTGATTATAACCTCCTCTTTACTGATGATCTGCAATTTATCCTGCATATTGTTTATACATAGTTTTCTATCTATTGCCTTCTCTATTAAATTGTGAGCTCCTTGAAATCTGGAACTGTCTTCTGTCTTTCTTTATACACTCAGCTAGTAGTACACCTTTGCCTTTAAATTCTCTGAAGTTTTTTGGTCCTTTTCCCCCTAATCTGTGAAATGAGTGGATTGAATTGCACCATTTCTAAAGTCCAGTCTAATTTTCCATTATGGGGTGTGCTTTCAATACATGGAAATGACTGACCATTTAAACAACGGTGAACTTCCATCTAAACAAACAAAATTGACTGGAATGTGAAAGGAATAATATAAATAGACTTATCACTGCAAGCAGTCCATCAAGCAAATTCAGACCCAATTCTTCTATTTCCTTCAAGAGTAGATTTCTGAGGTTGAGTTATTAGGAAATCAGTAAAACTCACCATTTCATTTTGCCAATGGACATTAAAAAAAAATTTAGCTTTTGATTTCTTCGATTTTATTGAAAAAAAAAAGCAGTCATTTATACCTCTCTGACTTTATAAGTAGCCCTTATCTCGCTTCTTTAACTCTGGAGCGCACTCTTATATTTTCAGATCACTCGATTTTCCTACTGTGTAACCTTCCACCTACCTAGAACTGTTTCTGTCTGTCTTCTACCCTCTTTTATAATATCTGGCCAAAGATCAAATCATTAATGGTATTAAAGCCTTTACTGTAGAAATTGTCATCTATGCTGGAAATGCTACTTGTATGAAGAAAGGGAGAAAATTTTAATTGGAAGCTTTGCAGCTAAAAACTTGAACATAACTGGGTTTTGTGTTTCTTTATGTTTGTTGGGGCTAATGTACTTCGAATTAAACAGAACCTGTTTATAAATCATAACACCATTGTTTTGATTCTGCATACATAGTTTTGAGATCTAAAAGGGAGTACCTACAAATATGCAAATAACCTCTTTGAGGAACTGGTAACATAATCATTTAAAATGGTCAGACTTTTTTTTTCAGGGGAGTTAGAGACCAGAAAATTTCATTAGTATTTTTGTCACAGCAAGTAGGTGGTGGGTGTCCTCATAGGGTGTTCTGAACAAAGTGGAGACATTATTGGGAAAGAACTGTAGGAGGTTGTAGCCACACACAGTGCTGGTTCTCAGCTCTAAGCTACCAGGGGCTGGAATCAGCACTGAAATTTAGTATCACAGAAAGGAGAGCCAAAAGAACTGTTTAACCCTTTAGACTTCTCAGTACTCACTTGGTGTATCAGTAAGCACCCCAACATACATGGGGGGCTGCTATCACAGGTTCTTAGATCTGTATTTATAAAAGGAAAGGCAACTTTGGAGGGGTTCACAATCACTCTAATCAAGTACATGTATCATTCACTTAGTTCAAGGGAAAAAGTCATAACCCTGAAGTTCAGAGAAAATACAGAGAAATCAAAATCAACAGACATGCTTCCAAATGTCTGACAGATCAACAGACAGATCCAACTATCTGACTATAGTTACCAGAGAGGGAAGTACCAATATCTGGGTTTTCAAAGCCAGGGGTCTCCTTAGTGGCTTCCTAGAGTCTCATCTGGCCAAACAAACATCTCCATTCAGTAAGCCCCAAAGTAAAACCTCACCCTCAGAGTACTTATACATTTTTTAGAGCCAGAGGGTATCACAACCCTTGAGAACCAGTGCCTTATCAACAAAAGATAGTGCCTTCCTAGAAATCTTCTCAGGTCCATTAATGGGGAGGGGGGGAAGATTTTTAATCACATTAAAACAATTAACAATACAAATACATATACTCTTTCTAGTTAAAGAAACTCTTATTTCTGTACTTTACTCCTAGAAAAGATTCTTAATTGATAAGGGTAAGATTTAATCAGAGACACTTAATCATACTAAAACAAAAAGAGCAAAAGATTCTACTTTTCTTGAAATTATAATCGACCCTTCTGGATTCCTTGACCTTACAATCCAAATGGCCATAGATCCTGGATCAAATAGAGGCTTTATTCTTCTTGATTATACTAAAACAAAAACAGCAGAAGATCCTACTTTACTTGCCATTGTACTTGGTTCACAGCATTCTGACTTAGAATGGACCATAGAGGTCATCTTGTACTTCAGCGTCCTTTGTGGATGAAGTCATGGAGCCCTAAGAGGCGAAGTCTCTTGTCAGTGTTAGAAACGAAGTGACAGAGTCAGGATCCGCACTTGAGTCTTCTTACCCCAAATCTATCACTCTTTCAATCAATAAATAAGCATTTAATAACTCTACTATGTGCCAGAGATTGTGCTAAGTTCTGAGGACACAAAGCCTTACGGAACTTACAATCTAATGGGGGAGACAACGTGCAAACAAATATACAAAGCAAGCTATAGACAGGATAAATAAGAAATAATTAACAGGAGGAAGGCAACAGAATTAAGACAGATTGGGGAAAACTTCCTACAGAAGACAGGATATTAGTTGGGACACAAATCAGTAAGCAGAGCAGAGAAGAGAGAATGTTCTGGGTATGGGAGATAGCCAGAGAAAATGCCCAGACTGGAGAGAGGGAGTGTTTGGTTGCACTGTTCCACACCGCCTCTTCTCCAGCATGCTATCTATTGCGGTTACTTAACTTCTCAAAGGCCAAGAAGCCAGTTTTGCAGTTAACTCCAGTGCTTTTTGAATAAGCTGGAAAGGAATCAGCTGAGTTAATCATTGTACACATGTTCCTTGGGGTCAGAAATGATAACGCATTTCTATCAAGCAGTACAGTATGTAAGACACTTCAGTTGTTTTCAGTCATGTCTGATTCTTCATGATTCCATTTGGTTTATTTGTTTTGTTTG
This sequence comes from Notamacropus eugenii, assembly GCF_028372415.1. Classification (NCBI taxonomy): domain Eukaryota; kingdom Metazoa; phylum Chordata; class Mammalia; order Diprotodontia; family Macropodidae; genus Notamacropus; species Notamacropus eugenii. The sequence continues at coordinate 685,385,904 of NC_092872.1, forward strand.
TTTGTTTGGGGTGTGTGTGTATGTGTGTGTGTGTGTGTGTGTGTGTGTGTGTGTGTGTGTGTGTGTGTGTGTGAGCACACATATGCTCTTTGGTCAGAAATACGTGAGTGGTTTGCTATTTGCTTCTCCAGCTCATTTTACAGGAGAGAAAAATGAGTCAACCAGGCTTAAGCAACTCACTCAGGGTCACACAGCTACTAAGTGACTGATGTTAAATTTGAATTCAGGAGAAGAAGTCTTCGTGTCTCCTGGTCTGGCACTCTATCCACTGTGCTACTTAGATACCCATAAGGTACTTTACTCACAACAAACTTATATATACTATAAATATTATTACCCCAATTTTACAGGTAACAACAATAATAGTTGGCATATTTTATGTGCATATATTATTATATTATAATATAACATAATAATAATACCTCCCACCTAGAGTTGTTGTGAGGATAAAATGAATTAATATTTCTAAATGCTTTGCAAACCTCAAAACCCTACATAAATACTGGCTGTTATTACTATTATTGCATAATACATTATTCCTCCTATTTAATTTAAAACAGGAGACTGTTTTCAGAGCTCAAGTACTTGTCCAAGGTCATAAAAGGTAATATGTGTCTGATGCTAGATTTGAACTTGGAATTTCCTGATTTCAGGTCTAGCACTCAATCTGTTGGGTCACTTATCTGTAGAACCTGATGTGGAAATTGAGCCATAAGTTGTCAATGATTTTGTCAAAGATAAAATGATAGTAAGGCTCATGACTGGTGTTCAAACCCAGACCCACTGATTTGAAATCCCTTGCCATTAAATCCTACTACCGCTCTGTATGTCAAGGGATCAAGTAAAAAGCACACAGAAGTTTCATGAGTGGCTGTTTAGACTCAACACATATAAAATCCAAGTTTTCCATGTTTCTGCCTCCTGGAGTGCACAGCCCGGACATTTACTTGGCGACAAAGAGACTTGGTTTCAAGAATATCCAAGTAAGAAGTGATTTATTCCATTTGAAAATATACTTTATTCCCTCCCCCACTTTTAATGGTAGGGGCAGGGCATGAGTGCATAAGCAACTCAGTAAGTAGACATTGGTAATAAGGCACCATTATTTTGAGAGAACCCCGGAGTAACGGGGCCCTGAGGTCTAAAGCCACCTGCTAGAATTCCCATACAGTGCTCTGCATTTCAGAGAAATACCTCAGAATGATCCTATAAGATGGAAACAGGAGTTTAAAACTTTGAATGGTATGAATTTCCCCACTTTGCCTCCATTTAGAGAACAATCTATACTAAGAGACCTTGAGTTTATTGATAATAAAAATAGAAAATGATTTTAAAATTGTGTTGAAAATGGTTTAACCACTAAAGGCTAGAAAACACAGACAATTCAAGTGGAGACTTGCACATTGGAAATGACAAGGAGTCCTGACCTCATTCTCTTCCTCCCTATTGTACTGTAGGAGTGACAGGGAGCAATTGTCCTTTGGGCTGGAAAAAAGGAACCTGATTACTCTTCTCCCCTTTTTCTCCTTGCCTAGGTCTCTCCAACTCCCACAACCTGCATATATCAGGTTCAGCCCAGGGAGGTCTGTCAAAGAGAACATGTCTCAGCTTGAAGAGAAAGGAGTGTTGAACTCTCATAGTTGTAAGACTTCACCGTGTCCGCAAATTCAATCACTCACAGAATCACAGAATACTAGAAAAAGAAAGAAACTTAGGATTCATAATTCTGGAACAGAGTTCTTAGGATAACAGGTGGATCATCTAATCCAACATCATTTTACAGATGAGGATACCGAGGCATAGAGAGATGGGTATTGAAATCATGGTTAGCTCCAAATCTAATACTATATCTGCGCAAGCTGCTTCTATTTTTTTTTTTAAGTATATGAATTTTTTATGTGAAGAAAAGCCCAGAATTCCAAGCCTACCCTGGGGAAAAACCACAAAGCAAAACAAGACAAAACAAATCATCAATTCTGCTTTGCCCCAGGGAATTGTAAAGATGCCTAGCTGACCAACTACTTAAGGCCAAGAAAAAAAAAAAAAACCACAGTCTCAGAATCCAACACCTTTCTCTACCATTATCCTAGAAAGTCCCTGCTACCCCAATTACATTTTTTATTCTTTCTGGATTTTTACCAACTTTTCATATTGCTTCAGGCACAAGGCAATAGTATGTGTAAGGAAGTTTTATTATTTACAAGGGGCACCATAACCAGGTAAGGGCCCTTAGCAATCTCTGGGTCTACTCTCTTTAATTTACAAATGAGAGGACTGAGGACCTTTGAAGTGAAGAGTTTTGCCCCAGGTCACATAGTTAGTAAGTGACTGGGACTTGAGCCCATGTTCTCTGACTCCAAATTCAGAGCCTTTCCTGCCATGCTACACTTCTATCAATGTACAGAAGTACAAAATGATACATAAAGTTAGAGAAAGTTAATTATTTATCAAAAGCAAATGTGTCCGAGCCAGTGTTCTTAACCAAAAACCTGACTTGACTAGATAATAAAAATGACTCTTGCAGTATGATCCTTACTAAGTCAATCCCCACCCCCAGCCTGCTTCCCCACTGAGAAGGGAAACATCTCTATGTGTCAGGCATATTGATCTCAGGCACCACTGCTTTCTACCTAATTACAAAACCCCATGCTTTCTTTTCTTAAAGAAGCTTTGGGAGGTCTCTAAACATTGTTCTTCTAGTACCCTTTATGTGGCTCATTGGTATGGTTGTGACCAGTCAATCTAACTTGTGGCCAATCAAAGAAAACCATGTCAAGGCCCTTTCCTGTGTGGTGTCCATACCCACATGATGCCTGCTTCAACAATTATCTTGTTCGTGCAGTTGTGAGGCGATATGGTATAATTTTATCCTTGCAATAATGCTATCCCCATTTGACAAATGAGATAAGTGAGGCAAACAGAGATTAAGTAACTGGTCTAAATCACATATCGAGAAAGTGTCTGAGACCAGATTTTAACTCAGGATTCAATTCCAGACCCAGTGTTCTAATATGTCACCTAGCTGCCAGACCCTGGAGTCATCATTTCTGGTTTTTAATTCTTCTTCTCACACTTATTAGAGACAGCTAAGTGGCTCAGTGGATGTAATACTGAAGTTAGAATCTAGAAGAGTTTAGTTCAAATCCAGCCTCAGGCACTTCTTAGCCATGGGATACTTAACTGCTTTCTGCTTAGATTTCCTTGTCTCTAAAATGGGGGCAGTAATAGGACTTGCATCATAAGGATTAAGTGAGATAATATATGTAAAGCATTTTGTAAACCTGAAAGCACTATAAAAATGCTAATTGTATTATTATTAATTGTTATTTAATTATCAATAATTTATTACTACTACTACTATTATTGTTGTTGTTATCTGTAAAATCATGGGCAAGCTTAATCTTTTTTGTGTGTTCACGGACTCCCTGGGCAGTCTGGTGAAGCCTGTGGCACCCTCCTCAAGTTTTTAAGTACATTAAATAAAACATAGACTATTACAAAGGAAAACAATTATGTTGAAATAGTTATTAAAGATATTTGTAAAACACCAAACTCATGGACGCTAAGTTGAAAATCTCTGATTTTTCTCTCAGAACTTGCATGTTATATGTCATAAAATGAGAGGAATAATCTTTGTATTACCTACCACATATATCATTGATTCATGTTTGTTATAAAACTATGATTCTGATCTGGTAGTTGAGCTGTGAGGTTGGGCAGGAAGTTGTTGGTACCAACAGCTCTAACCAGGAATCTAAACATCTTGGTCCCTCACCAGTGGCAGTATTTGAAAGGGGGCTGCCCATTTGTACTACCATGGCAGAAATGTATGATTCAGATGGAGAGAGGGTAAGAAAAGTGGAGAGACACTTCTGAGGCAAAAGAGCATGGCTCTGTCTTCTAGCTAGCTGAGGATCATTTCCTCTGTCTGTGTGTAGTAGATAGATTTATAATTCCTTACATCCTTTGTGGGTATCTGGGGAAAGTTATATACATTTCAGTACATACAGTAAGCCATCTGAGATCTCAGGCACAGGAAGAATCAAAGTATTTGGCAATCATGTCACAATATCACTGAGTGCTGCACCCCTACAATCTCTTATCATAACTTCTCCATTGTCTTGGGCATCAGAGGTTACACAACATTGGTACTGAATAGTCATAGGACTTTGATTTACTTCCATAGTCACTCCCTTTACCAGAGATGCAGCAGAAAAATCATATGGCCTATAAGCATGTTAATAGAGACACTATCCACTCCCCACATACACTAGAAATAACATTTTGTTACAGCTTGTTAGGGAATACTATGGGAACTACAGATATGAGCTGCATATGTGGCTATAAAAGTAATCGGATACAGTTTCTAGAGCCAAAGGAAATTCAAAAGTGGGAAGGTACACTCCATGCAATTTTCCTAGGGCAGTACATACAGTGACTTTATTGATATTTTGGCAGGGTAGCATCCATATTTGAAAGACAATAAAATCGGCCACTTCAAAATGGGTTCTGTAGCAGCACTATAGCAGTGGGGCAGGCATTGTGTAGGAGGTATAGAAATGGATTCTAAAGGTTAATGATCCTTCTCACTCTCTTGCTGGCTCTTCTGCTCATATATTGATCTCCATTGCAATTTTGCTCCTATTGGCTTTCAAAAAGTCCTCTGAATTACTCAACACAGTGGTAAGTGAGTAATAAAAATCCTCAGCTTAATGGGTTTCCCCATGTCTAGATGTTCCCGAAATAGTCTTCCCCATCTATATTTTTTACTTGATGATTTCATATAAGCAAATAATGTTTAAAAGAAAACAGTATCCATCAGTGCACACCACATGATTCTCAGAGTTTGGTGAGGTTCTGCAGAATGGGGAACTGGGCAATACTTATGTTTTGTAAATAAGCACACACCTTTAAGGTTGTTATTGATTATGCGTTTGAACTAAATTGCTTAGTTCCATGGCTATTTTATATGGCTTATTTGGTTTTTTTGTGCAAGGCAACATGTTTATTAAAGGTATCATACTTAAAATTTAAAGGAAAATGGAAAAGACCTTACAAAGATTCCACATATGATATATAGAAAAGAAGGTATTATTACGTTTTATGTGAATAGTACCTCCTTCAAAGTTAACTGTACAGTAGAGAAAGTTCAAGCTACATCAAAGGAGAAAAAAATACAAGAGATAGTAATTTAATAAATAAAAGGAGAAAAATCAATGCTGTAAAAAAATGTCAAGAGAATGTTTCCTTTCCCCCAGGATCATTTCCGTAGGCATGAGAAGGGAACCTCACATTCTCTCAGATATAAGCTTCTTGTCCAAGAAATTGTGGGCAGACCATCAAAGCCCAACTTACTTTGTGATCTAACCAGTTCAATCTCATTTGTCACCTCATCTCTGCTCACCAGGACCAGAAAAAGACCTTCAATCTACTCCAGAAATATTTACAGCCATATAAACAGAAAGGACTCTCCTCCTGGCCCTGAATTAGATAAAGTAATCACAAACTCTACAGAGGGGAATGAATGGTCAGGAACTGGAAACCAAGTGCAAGAATCCCTGGAGGCTAATTACTTTGTTCAAACCTTTAGAAAGACTTATTGGCTCACACCAGAAATAGCAGCTAATTTCCAAATTACTGATTTCAGAGCAACTTCTGTTCTCTTTCATTCTCTGTTCTCGATCCCTTGCATGAGGATAGCAACCACATACAATTTATTCTTGGTGTTGTGCCTTAGCTGCTAATGAGCTTCATACTGACTACTCACCCTCTCTTCCACCTTCTGATGGTAACATTTGCTTCCTAAATGTGATCGTTTACCCAAACGTCTGGTAAAAATAGAAGACGCAGTTATATGCCTTCTGAGCTTGCTCTAAGCTAAACAGCCCCAATTCATTCAACAGTTTCTCATATGACATGGACTGAAGACCATCATCTCAGTTGACCTCCTCTCAATACTATTCAGTTTGTTAATCTCCTTTTTAATCTGTGGCAGCTGAGATGATCATAGTACTCTTGATGTGGTCTGACCAGGGCATAGTACAGTAGGACTATTACTCCCTCATTTCTAGAAATATTATTCCCTTAATATAACACAAGATCACTGTTATAAAATAAGGACTGGTGGTCCCAAGACCACCATGACAGTCTCCCTTTAAGGGAGGGTATAGTTTATAGAATCTAGGTACGGAAAAATCTTACAGTAATTTTTTTTTTTTAAGATTAGTACAGCCATGTGCCCCAAAATAGTATCTTGTCAACCACCAGGGTCTTTACTCTTTGCACCTGGATACTTCAAAAATCTCCTGACTGCCTTGAACCTTGACATTCAAATTGGCCAGCTCCAGGAAGTCATCAGATTTGCTGCTTAGGGTTTGAACTTTCAGAAGGAAATTGTGGAACATGCTCTCCTATGGGAACAAGTCTTTCCAGATGAACGGACCATTGTCTCTGTGCCCCCAAAACAGTGCTGCCCTTACATGACTTTTACTCTATGTTAGCTTATAATTCTGAATTGTCATCTGCATCTCTACCTTTTCTCTTCCCCCTCATCCATTCTTCCTCATCAGTTGCCAGTAATACTTTGACTGCTACATTGCACTGATGGCATATGAAGATACTGTCTACTTAAATCTCTATATCTCCTTAAAACCAAGTGTTTAAATGAGATTCTCTAGTATCTGGGATATAACCCTAGAAAACAGAAGACCTTTCTAGTGTTATCAGATTGACAAAATGATGCCTCAGTATCTTTCAGCAGAGTCACCATCCCCTTCAGTTCCCTCTTTTTTAGCAAGTCCTTCTTTCCTCTCTTCTCTCTGTGTCATTCTTCCATCTTCCAAGATTAGGCCAGGAATTCCCTCTGGCATTTTCTCACTGGTTTTCACAATGAAAGCATTCTTCTAGGTTTTTGTTTTTTGTGTGTCCCTCCCCCCCATGAAAGGTTTTCCTTGTTTCAGATAACCTACAGAGGACCAATCCGTACTTTGACAAATTAGATAACTGTAAAAGTGCAAATATGGATATATTCAATGATGATTGCTACAACACTCCCCCCACTTTTAGGGGGTTTTCCTCAGATCCTCCCATATTTGGTAATACAGAGCTTAGCAATTTATACTTTCTGGATATTGAAATGCGAATAGTAGAAGAACCTACCTGCTCTACCCCTACGTCCTGCCAACGTCCTCCCCCATTAGACTGGGAAACTCTTGAGAGCAACAACAGCCTATACTGGTTGGTTTTTTTTTTTTTGGGGGGGTTTCCTCAGTGTTGAGCACAGGGTCTAGCACAGAGTAGGTAGTTAATGAATGCTTATTGACTGCCTGCCAGTGGAAATGGTCTCCAAATGAGTGACTGTTTGAAGGGTCAGCTTACAATTAAGAATATAAGGGATGATCCCGTTGACCCACAGATATGTCCCCAATTTGTCATGTTGACTGGCCTGAGAAGATAATTTGTAGATACTTAATGGGCTGAAAGTGGAGTTCATAATTAGAAGCACTGGCATGCTTGAGAAAGAGGAAAGAGAGAAAGGAGCTGATGTGATTAGAAGAATATGACCTACTTTGATTAAAGTAGGAAATGTGGTTTCACATAGGTCCTTTGGAATGACTGATATTGATCTATATTTTTCTCTTCCCTTTCAGTAATTCATGAGTCAGGAGTTAACTGAAATAGTTCTCTGTTCTGAATTCTTCCTACGATGGAGCAGTAGGGAACCTGAAACTTCCCCCACCCTCCTCCCCCAACCACCTAATTCCTTTGTGAGCAGAAGTATATAGAAGGCTACTCTCCTAAGGGATAGACACTCAGCAATTCTTCTGTCTTTTTCTTTTCATATTCATTGGGTTCTAAGAATTCCATGTATTCTCATGTCTAAGCAAGTCCATTTGGTCAAGGACAGGTATTATCTGCAGTCATCTTTATGAAATTAATCATGTTTCTTATATGTTTAAGATTATTGCTAATAATTATATTTTCATTACATGGGAATCATTTTAGAATGGAATATATTAAACTAAGAATGTGCTTATACTCTCTATTAAACCTCTCTTTTTCAAGTTAAATTGTATATTTTGTGAATTAAATTTTGAAAGTACAGTAAGATCAATGTTGAAAGGTTCCAGGAATATTGAAACTTAAGTAGACTTGAGGATCCACCTTAGTTAAAAAACTAAGAAAACTCCAAGAGAATGCATACTAATAGTCCCCAATAAACTTCTTTCTTTCTCAAGCCAAATGATGGATTTAATTGGTGGGCTTAAGTTTCTGCTGCGTAATAAGAATGAAGTAAAAAGAATTTTCAGGAATACTGAAATTTGAGCAAACTTAGGAATCCACCATATCTAAAAGCTGCAGGAAGTGTGTGTGTAGGGAGTGATATTTCTCCTCTTCTAACAGGTATATTAACACCTCTTCCCATTTGCTGTAAGAAAGATCATCAGTCCCTAATAGTACCTCTTTCTGGGTAATTTTAAGTTGTAGCTCTCAGTCCTTTCGTCTTTTATTAACATCTTTGCAGCCTATGTAACACCTAAATAATCACTCTCAATTGCTATTTCCTTCCTTCCACAACATTTTTTTTAACTTCAAGCTAACAATTTGTTTTGATTTAACATAATTTACCAGATATCCTTTCTTTCACGCAATTTCCCACTTCTCAGATCCTTCTGCTTCTTCTTTACTTTTAGGTCATCATAGAATCAAAGACATTGAGATGATAGATGCGTTAAAGCCTTGAAGACTGAGTCCAATGCCCTCCTGCTACATGTTAGGAAAATGAAACCCAGAAAGGCTAAGAGATTTTCCCAAGGTCATACAGTTAAGAAAGAGAATGGAATTTCAACCTAGGCACTCTATGTCCAGGACTTCTAGGGGTCAGGACATGAACCAAGGTTTTCTAATATAGAATGAACTCAGCGTCTTGGTAACTATAGGATGAAGTTTCTTTGTTCAAGTCTTTTTAGTATTTGTATTTAAGAATTTCTTTGTTCCTTAAGAACAAAAAGGCATCACATTTTCCACACACCTAGATTTTTAATATCCCATTAGATTTTGTGCTACTTCTTTAAGGTATCAGATACCCTAATTAGAGGAAAATGTTATTCCATAACAATTCTGTTGTATATGGAAACTGCAAATGACAAGTTCAAATTCAACCCAAATACATTAGACTTTTAAAGTCATCAAATCCCCGCAAAATTATGAATCAGGATTATGTACATCCCAGGATGGGGAGTCTAAATTTTAAGAGTTCTAAATCATGTTCCTATGAAATTGTGAATCAAATCTGGACAATGTCCAGCTACTATTTATCCAATTAGCAAAAAAACTTTTTTGACATGTTTGAAATTTCATTCATAGCATAGTGCACATCTAAAGCTACTCAAAACCAGCTGTGTTTGCAACTTCCCTACCTAAGATCAAAATCTTTAAACTGGAAAGAGTTATGTGGTCAGTGATAGTTAAGGGGATGGATGAAAAGCAGTAGGAAAGATTCCAGATTAATAATTCTGTCTTGGCTCACTATAGTCTGTTCCCCCAAATACCAGCCCTTCCACTATAATGAGATTGACTTAGAAAGAGATAAGCGTGTATTGAAAAAATCCTGATTATAGAGCATATCCCAGTTTTATATAAGGCAGACTTCTGGAAACTTGTAGTCAGATAGATGGTAAGAATCTTGAGGGCAGGGACAGTTTCATTTTTGTGTTTGTATCCTGACTACCTAGAAAACTGCCTGCCACAAAATAGACCCTCTAAAAATATTAATTATTTTAAGTCAGTATCCCTCAGCCTGCAGTTTTCAGATCACTGTGCGAGGGGGAGGCAAAGAATTATTGCAAGGCACCTGCTGTTGTATATGTGAGCTGAGCATTGCCATTGTCATTTTCAGTTTCTTTAACCAATGGATACTAAGAATACAGCTGTTATCATAAAATGGTACCCACTTTTTTAGGAAGAGGAATTCTCATACTCAAAGACTTTAGGAATCACTCTTTAGGAATTCCCCTCTCCTTATATGCATAAAAATGTAAGTTTATTTTTATATAGAATATATGTATGTATATACATATATATATCAATAGAGAGATGTATACATATGTATGGCTTTTTTTTTATACACACACACTGTGAGGACAACTCACATAATAAGCAGTGTATTATTATTTGTTGTTGTTGTTGAACTGAATTTTTTGAAAGAGTGAATCATACTTCTCCTTTGTTTGGATCTGTAACATTACAGGTGAGGGGTAAGGACTCAAAGCATAGCATTAAAATAATAGCAATAATTCACATTTTTCTAAAATCTGAATATTTACAAAGTACTTATTTAATACCCCCAATTAAGCCTAAGTAAAGAATTATGAAGGAAGGAAGAAAAAAAAAGAAAAAATAGAATGAAAAATGACAGAAAGGAAAAAAGGGGAAAAAAAGGAAGAAGGAAGGAGAGAAGGGAGGGAGAGATGAGGAAGAGAAAAAGAAAGAAAAAAGAAGGAAGGGAAGGAGGAAAGAAGGAAGAAAGGAAGGAACAAAAGAAAAAAGGAATGAAAGAAAGTGTGCAAGTATAGTCTTTAGTAGATAGGAAAAGGGAGGGGGGCTATCTAAGCAGTAGTCTGGGAAGATGAATTTTGGAGTGAATAATGCCAGTTTTACAGTATTTTTACTGATTTATTATAACTGATCTTTGCAGGCACTGAAGTGTTTGTGGATGTTTCAAAATGACCTGCTTTTCATGAGCATCAAAATTTTGATCTATCTACTAAAAAAAAAAAAAAATGGATTGATGGCTGCTATCAAATTTGATAGCAGATCCCGGATATAAAAAAAGTTTTCTTGCTGTAAAATTTTAGCTTCCTGTCACTTACATTATATTATGTCACATCTCACAGTGACATATTGCAATGTAATGCAATATAAGCCGCATAGTAGACAACGGCAATACATAACATTTCTAACAGTAAGATCCATTAGACTGCTCAGTAGTTTCCCAAGGGAATTGAAAGGAATCCCGTTGCTTAGGTCATTCAAAATAGATGAGAGCATATTTTGTTTTTGTTTTTTTTTCTCCCCCTCTTCCACTCAGGGATCTTCTACTACCTCTCCATATTTGGCCAGTAGAATAAGAGCGATTGATCCTCACAAGATCATCTAGTTCACAGATTCCTTCCTTCCTCCTGTTTTCTTTCCTTCCTTCCTTTCCTCCTTTTAGTATTTATTAAGAACCCACTTTTTATGTAACAGTGTGTTTATCCCTGAGGAAAATTTTTTAAAGTTCATATAAGTCATTGTCCTGGCCCACATGTTGCTCATAGTCCAGTCACAGTTAAGAAGAACACACAGTTAACA